>NC_047019.1:14132188-14433158 GCF_902652985.1 Pecten maximus | reverse complement strand
TTCTCATTAAAATCCGGTTGCCGGAGCCCCCCATTTCCAAGTTTCTGCCGGCTCTTGTACATATTACATATATCACAATGCTGCAAACCTGCTATTTGCCAGCTATATATTAATATCAGCCACTTATGGTAAAAATTAGTGAGAACCCTGGTCATTGACCTGTGTGCCTTTGGTAATGCTTTTTCGACATAGCCGTCTAATTTTCTTTTGGCCCCGGATATGACGCGACAGGTGGCGTTCTGGTCAAGATGAAGTATGTGATTGGTCAATGTAGCGGCCATGCAAAATGCAGATATACAGTTAAAAACGAAACAAAGTTAAAGGGACCTCACGGTAAACCAACATCTATTTTGTATTTTTTATCATATTATTGGGTATATCTTTAAAAAAAATAACCTTCTGAACAATGACCATTCGAATTTGATGATGTATATACATAAAAACATCAATTATTAAAAGGTTATCACTCTGAATATGCAAATGTTGTGACATATACGGAAACAAAAATGGCTTCCAATGTGAATCGACTGCGGTTGAAAACTATAACAGCTTCCGCAATGAAGAGAATAATAGGAAAATGGGTCAAACACAATCCTAGAATTAAACTTGGGAAGCAGTACAATAGATTGTAACAGTTCAAACATAAAAACAGCAGTAATACGGACGCCGCTCGTATTCTGCTTGATTGTTTGATAGTAGGTCATGATAATCTCGGTAATATTTACACAAATACAGTCTGTACCAGTACATCACTACTGTCACTATACTATATGAACAGTGTTTACACTTAATTACACATAAATAATATTTACAGAACGTGTTATTTAACATTTAAACCACTGTGTATAATATCGTTATCCAACTAATCCAGATGGAATATAGATATCGCCTTGTAAACTATCGTGTGTTTGTGTTGCCACGATTTCAAAACAGTCACGTAATGATCTAAAAATAATTTCCGCGCTAAATTTAGAGGGGGATTCCCAACTAAATCGAGTGGTCAAGCTGGACATAGGGATTGACTGTGAACATTGGAACAGCACAGAAACATAAATGGAAAGGAACAAAACGCGTACATTCAGTGAAAATTGCAACGTTTTTACCGTGATGTCCCTTTTAAATTGAATGCAAGCTGAATAAGTGAATGCATCTATTCAAATGACACATTTGCAGTCTGATTATCACCAAAAATGATTCAAACTGATATAATTTTGTTATCCGTGCTGAAACTGCGCATTTATTAATTACATCGTAGTTCGTTAATTTATTTCACCAGTAGTTTTACATTATAACCACCAGCATTAAAACTATGCCGTTTATCTTTTTTAAAGATATTTCTTGTTTCATTTAGATTAGTTCTGGCCTCAGTGTCAGGCCTAGGGTCATGAAACTTCATATGTTTGCATCTTACTTAGGCATGTTGGTTCTAAACGTTTTGATGACCTTCATCTTTAGGACTGTAGGTTAATTTCTTGGTTTATTTCTTCAGTTATGTACTATATGTTAGTATAATATGTTCTTTCTTTGAAGTTATTATTCATTCATACAAATATATGTTATGTTTCAGAAACCCAATGAACTAAAGGCTACTTACTTAGTAACATGCGGAGTAAAAGAGGAGAGGAAAGAAAGTTTTGTCCAGATTTATAGATCAACACTATATCCATTAGCATCTGCTATCAAGAAGACATTTCCAAATAACTATGACTATGACCAAGTGTTAATGGAATTGCAAGTAGAATTTGGCAAGGGAAATTATGAGGCAGTTTTAGATGACATCAATAATAAGGAAATTATTGATAAAGAAAATTTCACTATCGCCTGTTATGTGAGGGAATACAAAAAATATGTTGGGGCAACAAGATTATATCTCGGACTAAAACAAAGGAGATCAGTTGAAGTCGCTCAGCCAGCTACCTCCATTGTAGCAACCCATGTTGATCCTGCTGTACCAGCTACCTCAGCTGTACCAACTACCTCAGCTGTAGCAACCCATGTTGATCCTGCTGTGCCAGCTACCTCAGCTGTAGCAACCCTTGTTGATCCTGCTGTACCAACTACCTCAGCTGTAGCAACCCATGTTGATCCTGCTGTACCAACTACCTCAGTTGTAGCAACCCTTGTTGATCCTGCTGTACCAACTACCTCAGTTGTAGCAACCCTTGTTGATCCTGCTGTACCAACTACCTCAGTTGTAGCAACCCCTGTTGATCCTGCTGTACCAACTACCTCAGTTGTAGCAACCCATGTTGATCCTGCTGTGCCAACTACCTCAGTTGTAGCAACCCATGTTGATCTTGTTGTGCAAACTACATGTACCTCCTTTATCGGCCACCTTCGCCACAGAGGTACCTTCGAAACCAATCACAATGGAAGAGGTAGAAAAATATTTTCTAGAAGAAGTTCTAGAGGATTTGAGCGATAAATATGGTCCAGCTTTTGCTGGGGATCTTGAGAGGGTATCTGCTGGAATAACTCCGGTGCATATAAGGTGTCCCTGTGTTATATACTTTATTGACACTGTGGAAAATCAAGGAAAAACCTTTGAAAAGGTGATGACAGGGTGGGGGGAATTTGTCTTGTTATCAGTTGAAGACTTCAATGGATTTTTAGACTTTAAAGCAAGTTTAGACGAGAAGGGAAAGTTAACTATAGAAATTTTGTCGCCAGTGTTATATTATTTTATGGTAAGTTATGGCAAAGAAATCACAGTTGCTCCTTTGAGCAAACACGTTGTGATGCTAAACAAGGATTTCCTTGATGCTTTCAGGGAATGGTCAGCAGATTTCAAGAAAAACCTGCGATCATCCCTGTGATAAATTACTCATATAAATGTTTTCTTATCTTGGCAGCTGATCATGGCCAACTTGGTATGACTTAAAACTTTTTAAGGTTTTCTTTGGTTTTAATGGTCAAATTACAATTATTCCATCTTGATTTTTTTTTGTATGCAAAAAAACTGGCAAAGTTGTCATCTATTATAAGTTGTAAGGTTTCAATTTTTTCATTATATGTTTGTGTAATAAATTTCTTACTTTTTATTATTACATGTTCTCGTCTAATTTTGTTTTGTGTTACGACTAGCAGGGGATGCTACAAAGCGATGTTTAAGTTAAAAGTAAAATGATAAGATATTACAAGAATAAGTGACTGTTGCAATGCCTTTTGTTTTTATGTTTACTTTAAAATTGTTTCACCATATAAACCATGCAAGGAAATAGCCGAAAATAGATCAGACTTCCTGATAATAGCAGGCTGCAGGGAATAATGATATGCTTTAAATTTGTGATGGGTTGTCACTTTAGTATCAGATTATGATAATTTTACATTTTATCATATTGCAATTTTGCAACAATTTGGACAATCTGACACAAAAAAAGAAACTTCTATGAAAATATAGTTTATCATCAATGTTACCCAGATAGCAATAGCAACATTTGCATGCATGCAAAACGTTTATAAAGTTAAAATGTAATGCATATGCTGATTTGCTAAATACATTGTTTAAAAAGTTATTTCTAACCGAATTGTTACTTTTGTTTTATGTACCGGTATACATATTTTAAAAGTTCCAACAAAACTGGAGACATGCATGATACATATTATTCTTAACTGCTATAGGTTATATAACTAATGTGAGTGTGACTAACCTGCGGAAATCAACTTTCTCACCAAAAAATAATCGACTGTTTAAGGTTTGTGATCGTAGGTGGTACTTATGTACAAATTAAGTTTGGGTTTTTGTTTGTGACATCCACATCTAACCAAAGTACTTTACGACTCCATCCGTCGATTGCTTCACTTATACAAAACCCATAGGGCTTTAATTAGTCATTTCCATCAACATGCCAGATGTAGTTTGGTCCATTTACTCTGTAAGTTCTTCTGTGGAGCCGGCCTTTCTTCATCTTTAGACTCCTATCAGGCTCTAGCTGGTTTATAATTTCTCTCACTGTGCTCCTGCAATATACATGAAACCGAAACATTCAAAAATGCTTTTTATCTACGATTAATTAAAATATCACAATGTTAATGAAAAGATTGTAACCATTTAATATCATGTTTGGCTGCAGGACAGCAAAGCAGAATACATGCACCTTAGTATAGAATTCAGTGCCTATTAAGAAAATAGTACCATAAGTTTATTAGTGCAGCTGTGAGAATATTTTACATACATAGCTCATTTAAACTGTATTTTTTCACAAAATGGACATATATACTTGAATTCTTGTTGTGAGGCAATATTTTTAGCACTAGAATACATTGGAAGGAGGCTAGGGCATTGTGTGATCAGGTCTGTTTGTACCGAGTTGGGCACATGCTGTGTACGGGAATGGATTTTATAAGAAATGCAGACGGACTTCCCTTTCCAAGATTTTGACCAGATATAGCCCAGAAAATGTCCTACGTTTCCATATATAACACTAATATATACCAACGAGCGATAGCAAATTCTCAGGATGACGTTAGGCTACAATGGCCAACAGTAAGGGAAAATATATGAACCTTGACCTAGATTGAAAACACCGTCGTCGATTGATACTTTTGACGTCAACATTTTGGTTGTTTTTTGTTATACCAAAGTCGAAGTAAGTAAACGAACTTGGCAAGTGGATGTATAATGAGGTCCGCATTGCCATTGGATAATCACAGTGACCATGGTGACATGTGGTATTTCGGTTAGTAAACACCTATGTCAGTCATTTTTTGTTTTTAAACGATCAGAAAAAATCGCATTTGTACCATTACATATTCGTACCACAAAGCATTCTCTGCATGTTTCATGTGCAATTTGAGAATTATTAGTCTCATAATGTAGATCTACATGCCTTTTCACCATAAGTCCATATTTCCTACGTATGGTTTTCCATATCTGTGCCCCTCCCAGATTTCTGCCGCATTCATGTAATTCCTTTTGCACTGCAAATCTAATTTCATCTTCGTTATCTTCATTGCACTTTTTCTGCAGATTCAACTAGTTAAGGTAATGTTGTGTTGTTCGGACACTGAAAAATAACCCAGAGTGAACAGTGTTATATCATGTACAACTACACTTTTGAAGAAGAGCTGAATATAGCCATGGACGAAAAATCAGTTTGGGCGAAAAGGGATGAACCACACGCAAAATCTGAACTTCCTTGTACAAATATGCACTGATTGGCAAGGCTCTTCATAACTTGCACCGAAATTTATTTAATTAATGTTGTATCTACATGTACAGAAAGACGCATACATACTGATTTTATTATAACGCCACCACATCCATTTCATTGCATGGGGATACATAATAAATATGGGAAAAGAGTATAATCATATTATGATGATACGCCCGTCAATATTCATGTCATCGCTTCTTTGACAACTTTTCTCATTGGTCGAGAACTGAAGCTTGCATTCCAAATATATTTTGATAAAAATACTAACTTCACCTGAGTACATGGTGTAACCTAGAATTAGACATCTGGTTATTTCAACCTGAGTACAGAACTGCGAGTAAAATGTTGACTGTCAAAGACAAAGAATAGTAGAACTTAATAGACCTAATTATACAGGTAGACATTCCTCCTCCAAATCCCATAATCTTTTCCAATAGCAGCTGTTATTTCTGATGATTTGAATCCTTTAATAAAATACTTTTTTACCAAATCTGAAACTAAAAAATGATCAAAAAGTTTTTTTGAATAACATTCTGTGTGTAACCAGCTTAAGTGTGCTGCTTCTTAAATACTGGTTACTGAAACAGTGTCGCCTTTTTTTCCGTTTTATAGCTTAAAGCCAGTAGGCCTATATGAATCACAACGCCAAGTACACATTCAGGCCACTGCCTGACGGCTTTCAGTGCATTTGTTTTTGTGAATTCAGAATAAACCCTTTGTCCTTCCTATTACAGCAAAAGCTATAGAATCGGTTGATCACAGGGTCGACAATTGGAGATTGTAGGCTTAAAGCTTACTTACAAGGAACGTTCGGCATCAAATCGTTTGCCATAGTTGTTGTTCTGTCGTATTGGCCCAATTCGGATATCAGCAATTCACATTGGATATATAAGCTTTTATATATATATATATATAAGTAATTCGCAATCAGCATTGCGCATCGGCTTTCCATACAAAGCTACCCTGCATGATATCGTAAGAGGCAACTAAATTTGGGAGCTTATCTTTTCTCTTCTTTCTGAACAACTTTCTTCTTCCTACTGTCTCCCTTCGCCCCTGTGAGGAAGACTTTGGGTTCTGTTCCATGGCCGTTGTCAGCATAATCTGACCGGGTGGTGTGTCCTGCTTGGTGTCTGCGGCAGTATGCTTCATTGATATAGCACTATAAATCGGCAAAAGATCCGGCCGATCACAGGGAGACATAACACGTACATACCGCATCCTCCAAAGGCACACATACGTACTCACAAACACGCATGTATATCACCAACACGGGAGGTCGTCCTTTAATGACCTTAGCTGTTAATAGGACGTTAAACAAATAAAACCAAACGAAACCAATCCAGAACCCAAAGCCTTCCTCACAGGGGCGAACGTTCAACTAAAGGCCAAAAGTGAGGCATTGTCAGGGGACACATTAGGAAGAAAGATTAGGAGAAATAACGGAAAAGATAAGATTCCAAATTTAGTCGCCTCTTACGATATCATCCAATGGTATGGCGCGGGAAGGATGTCATAATTAAATATTTTTATTTTTGCCTAGGCAGAGTACAATTATTATGCTCTACCTACAGGGCAGAACGAAAGACTGGAAGTAGGCTGATGGGGACAGGCGCCTCCTACTCTGGGAAAATTGGCTTCTATGGTCCAGCAAGTCTTGGTCATTACTGCTGGACAGCAGAACTGTTTAATGCTGCCGGGTAGTGAAAGGGGCCTTTCGCGTGGGAAAGGGTAAGTTTGTACCATGAAGTACGGTAAGTAATTTTGTCGGGAAAGATGAAGAAGGACTGGTTCCCACACGCAAGTCTGCGGGACGGCAAACGTCGCCGGATGGCGTTTTGGAAAAGAATGTAGATGTGCTACCCTTTCTTAAAAAAAATGAAAATAAAAAGGAGAACCATCTTTATAAATTGTAAATACATCAAGAAATCTGTAATGTTCCAAGGAAAGGTAGTTTTTAATATATATTTAATACCATTTGTATATAATAATGTGGTATATCAAATTAACTAGGTATTTATTAGATGTAAATTTATTTTTATAAGTAAATTAACAATTCTCGTTTATATATTCATATACAGCAAGATAACTAGTCCAACAATAACAAATGAGAACGAATGATTGATCTTTCATGTGAACTCATCATAATTGGGGTGGGTTTTTTCGCAGGATTATCCAATATCGTAACGAATTAATACCTGTGGCCACGTTTTGATTTTGTATGGTCACCGACCACATCTGTTCCAGCAGAGAAAGCGTTCTCATACTGGCTTTTCCTGGTCTCACTTAGGCTACATTCTATGGCAGCTAATGCCAGTTCATAGGGAGGCAAGCATCTGACGTGGACGCGATCGGCAGAGGGTCCTGTGACACGTGGATGCGATCGGCAGAGTGTCCTGTGACACGCTGTCCCTGATGCTGTCACTAATGTCCGCCAAATCTATACCAACATCAAAGGGAGCAGATGATGTAACGATACCACTGTCTGATATAGCTAAAATGCCTTGTGTCTGGTCCCCGAACTCATTAAGCTGAGGCAGGTCAAAGATGTTAACGGGCACAGTTTGAGAAGTTTGAGATAGACCGCTACATACATGTTGTGGGCTGCCCTGCAGGTAGGGCGTAAGAATTGTACCTGCTGCCCCCATTGCATGATCGTAAGAGGCGACTAAATTTGGGATCTTATCTTTTCTGTTCTTTCTTAACAACTTTCTTCTTCCTAATGTCTCCCTTGACACTGCCTCACTTTTGGCCTTTAGTTGAGTGTTCGCCGCTGTCAGGAAGGCTTTGGGTTCTGTCCCCTGACCGAGACATACCAGAGTCTTTAAAAATGGTAGTTGCTGCTTCCTGCTTAGCGCTCAGCATACAAGGAGTGGGACGACTGGTTCGCCCGTTGTCAGTATAATGTGACCGGGTGGGGTGTCCTGCTTGGTGTCTTCAGCAGTATGCTTCAGTGAGGTAGCACTATAAATCGGCAAAAGTTCCGGCCTATCACAAGGAGACTTAATACGAACATACCGCAGACTCCCAAAACACACATACGCACTCACCGCACGCATGCATGTCGCACTCACGGGAGGCCGTCATTAAATGACCTTAGATGTTAATAGGACGTTAAACAAAATAAACCAAACCAAATCGCCCGTTGTCAGTATAATGTGACCGGGTGGGGTGTCCTGCTTGGTGTCCTCGGTAGTATGCTTCAGTGAGGTAGCACTATAAATCGGCAAAAGTTCCGGCCTATCACAAGGAGACTTAAGACGAACATACCCGCAGCCTCCCAAAACACACATACGCACTCACCACAGGCATGCATATCGCACGCACGGGAGGCCGTCCTTAAATGACCTTAGATGTTAAGGGGCATCTAAACAGCAAATCCAGTCAAAACATTGATATTTTACAGGCCTATAAGTCCCTATTATGGTGTAATGTCACAGAAGTAACATGATGAACTTTTAGTATGTATCATGGCAAACCCTGGGTCTTGCTGTTGACATGTAATTTGTGAAGCTGTTTGTAAATTTCAACAAAACGTAAGAAAAATGCATGTTTCAGGGGGACATAATTAACTCATTTGTATCCCATATATTACACAAACTTGCCATGTCGTTTTGCTCACAAGTGTCTAAAGCACAAAATAGGAGCATTGGTTTGACCAGCTTTGACGTTATTATATGTATAAACGCTGTTTTTAATTTGACCTTGAATTGCAAATGGCGGTCGTGAACGATATCACACAAATATGGCATATAAGGAGGTATTTAAAACATCAAAAATGCTCTTATTAGACAATATAAAGTATTCTTGAAGTGGCAAGAAGACTGCTTTTATGAAAAAATGTTCAACCGTTGAGTTTGGGGTAAAATATGCGTATTTCTGAAAAAGGCTGCAAACTCACCATTTTAACAAATTGACATTCAAATGTTCATGTTACTATGATGAGATGTCTTAAAAGTACGATATAGGAGTTTTGTTATTAACTGAAATGCCTCCTTTAAGCCATATTTGTGTAATATTGTGTATAAAGTGTTTATACGTACATACAGTAAAATCCAGTCAAACAAATGCTCCTACCCTGTGCTATAGACACTTATGAACATAACAGCATGGCTATTTTTCAGGGTTGATCATTTGCGTGACTTAGAATTATTTCATGCCAAATCTTACCACAAAGTTACTCTACAAAAGAAACTGGTAGCATCTATAGCATATTATTGGTGATTGTAAGAAGCTACATGTCCAAACAAACGTTTTGGTATATTATATGACATTTTTTGTGCAAATCTTAAGGTATTTATTCGTGTTTGAAATTCAACACTATTCTGCTATATAGATGACCCTTAAGACGTTAAACAAAATAAAACAAACCAAACTAAAATAAATCGATTGCCAGTCGCTAATTCACATTACTTAATATAAGGGATATAACCATCACACTGTAAAATACAACTAAATTCAAAATGCACTGACCTGACGTAGAAAAACCGGCAATCGTTGGTTCGTAATTTGGCTGGCTACAACGACACATGACCTGTCAGTATCATCGCAGCGTTTGATTCAGATACTTTCTGTATAATGAAAACTCAACACGGTAAAACGCTTCAGTGTATGTTTAATATTCGAGCAAAACTGTCCGACCCATGGTATGTGTCCGTTGCCTGGTGAACTCGCCCTATATATACTACGATAATAAAGCGACCACGGACAAGTGACGACACAATATAAATATTGACAACGAAGTGTTCTTTCAGTTAATAAAACTTTTGTAAAGATTCCTAAGTATCAGAAATATTGTGATGCCGTTTCAGAAAAGTATGAACATGCCTGTGGACTAAAAGTGCTGACTAAAAATTAAGGTTGATATGTAAATGTAAAAAATCAGTAGGTTTCGGCGAGGTTCGAACTCGCGACCTTCTGCGTGTGAAGCAGACGTGATAACCACTACACCACGAAACCGATATGAGAATGAGGTGTCTCAAAATCTAAACGCTAAAACTAGATTAGCGAAATATAGTATCAATATAAGAAATATACCCAATAAATATGTCTTCATTTAACATTTTAATGAAAATAAATATCCACCATAGTACAATTAAATAAGAAAATCCTTATTTTTTTCATAAAATAAAAAGTATACCACCAGGTTCCGACGAGTTTCGAACAAAATATGTCTTAATTAAACATTCTAATGAAAATCAATATCCATCATACTACACTTATACATATGTCTATTTCATAAAATAAAATAAAAATAATAATATCACTAGGTTCCGACGAGTTTCGAACTCGTGACCTTCTGCGTGTTAAGCAGACGTGATAACCACTACACCACGGAACCTCGATAATCACGCTAGTACATAATCGATTACTGTATATGTGATTGCACATAATACATGTAGTAGCTGCAGCTGCCAATAATAAAAATTGCTACACCTTTGTGTATAGGTTGAAAGTGTTTTTACTGAAGGTTCAACAAGTTCCTAATCTATGGTTATATGTACAATACAAAGTTATAAAATATGATTTCCGAAAATGTATCCATTGTAAGCCACACTCATATAGCATCATTTAATATATACCCTTCTCAAAACCGATCACCTCTTCATTAAGAAAAAAATGGCTAAAAAACGTTCAAGTCAATACCGACCCCTCTGAATTCCGAATACTGATTCTGGGCCTGGAATATGTATGTAGATATAGACAAATTCGTTGGTTCGTATATGTTTTTGTTTTGTAATACAATGTATGAAAATATGTTGAGTTTGTCTTTACTAAAATTAATTATTTTCAAACAAAAACACGTCAATCAAAATAAAAATAAAAAGATATTGAACTTATAAACTCTTATTCCATTCCACTTATATCTATCACATTGTCTATAAAAATCTATCAATATGCCTAAACAGACGTATTCCGTGTTTTTCCTAGCTTGCCGGAAAGGCCCGAGGTTATCCGATTGATTCCGTATGTGTAGTATCAGTTTAGATACAAAATATACAGAGGTTCTGGAAGCTCGAACTTGAGAACCTTGAACTCACCATCTTGTTCGTGTAAGGCAGATAAGATAACAACGGACCGATACATTTAAATACATTTCGCTTGTTGAGCAGAAAATCATTCAAACAATTATCACGGTCATATTCGGTAACTACACTTAGATTCGCGTGATATGATTAATAATAGTAAGATAACGTCTTGACGTTTTTAAAGCCGACTGGATCGGAACAATCACTTGACTTTCCGTTATATATACTACACAAATAACGCCATCATGGCGGTAAATGAGTGACGACTAATGAGGGAATCTAAATATTGACAACGAAGGTGTTCTGACTCGAAAGTATCAAACCGTTGACCAAAAATTAAGGTTGATAAAAATTATGTACATGTAAAAATAATATCTAGGTTTCGGCGAGGTTCGAACTCGCGACCTTCTGCGTGTGAAGCAGACGTGATAACCACTACACCACGAAACCGATATGATCAACATGCCTCAAAATCTGAACATGCTCACTAGATTAGCGAATATAGTATAAATGTAAGAAATGTACGCAATAATTATGTCTTCATTTAACATTCTAATGAAAATCACTGTCTGTTGTACTAAAATTAAACATATATTTCTATTTTATAAAATGAAATAAAAAATACTGTCACCAGGTTCCGACGAGTTTCGAACTCGTGACCTTCTGCGTGTTAAGCAGACGTGATAACCACTACACCACGGAACCTTGATATCAGCTACGTGTAGTTAGTACTGTACATAATCGAATTTCCCATAATAACTAATGTATGTAGTATATGCCACTTAAAAACTTGCTAGACAGACCTTCATGTATAGATTGAAAGTGTTATTACTGAATGTTCAACAAGTTCCTAATTAAGCTATGGCTACATGTACAATACAAGGTTATATGTTTTCCGATTAAACAGTTGACAATAAAGACAGTATACATCTGTATGTATCCATTTAATATGGTTTTGAGGGACTACGTGTAGCCATGCTCGTATAGCTTCATACAACGTACAGTACGTCTCCCCAAAACTGGCTCTTCTCAAAACCGACCACCTCTTCATTAGGAACAAAATGGCTAAAAACGTTCAAGCTAATACCGACCCCTATGAATCATTTGTTACAAGGGAAAAGACGGATTATAAGTATCATATAGTAATCCCATTAGTGTTTTGACAAATAGAATACGTTTAGACCAATGATTTTTTTTTTTTTCAAAACTCAGACTGTAAGCTCATGTGCCTTTGATTTGTAACTTTAAAATATATTAATATGTTTGCCTTTACTAAAAATACATTATTTTCAGAGACAAAAAAAAATACGTCGATGGAAAAGATATTATTACCCAGATGCAAGAAAAATATTGAGAGGTTCTGGCGAGGTTCGAACTCGCGACCTTCTGCGTGTAAAGCAGACGTGATAACCACTACACCACAGAACCAGCTCATACCAAGTGCTCTATAGAAATTGTCCTGTTGACTCGCCTTGAATATTGTAACTCTAACAATTCACGCCTATAGTTAATGTTGTTACTTACTGCTTTGAAGATGATAACGACAATAGTAATGAGGTTAATATTACACATAATGTGATGACGTCCTACGCAAGAACACCTAGCTACAATGTCAACAACATGGCTGACGAACTGCAATAAATCTAGTATTCCAATGATTTCTGAATCACATAAGGCATAACACAATGGGAGCAGGTTGCAGTTCGGATTCAGATAACCCATTCGCCTATTCAGGTTATTTTCTAATTTATCAAAATTACGATTTGATTATGATTTATCGATTGTCATGCTACGATATGTGACATTATGCAGTCCGTTTTCCTTTTGCATCGAAGAGTTTTTGACGGACAGATTCGTGAAGTACAATGTAAAAATGCCCCCGTATGCCACGGTGACTTTCACATTAAATACGGAGTAATTTTATATTAATTATTACGTATTCTTGTGGTCCGAATATAAAAAAAAATGATTTGGAAATTGGGATATTTTTCATTGAAGAAGATGCAACGGAACTGAAACACTGTCAAAACCTCAATTAGATATATTCTTATACAATTGTCTTTTACATTTCCATGCCCTGGTTTAGTTATGGGTTTGTAGAATTTCCATGCCCTGGTTTAGTTATGGGTTTGTCGAGTTACATTTCAATGCCCTGGTTTAGTTATGGGTTTGTCGAGTTACATTTCCATGCCCTGGTTTAGTTACGGGTTTGTCGAGTTACATTTCCATGCCAATTGAAAGTAACGGACTGTCCAGTAATGGTCAAATTCATACATGTCTGTTAATGGGTCAAAGCAGGAAACACGATTCGGTTGAACATACCGTGCGTATATGTAACCAGAGGTCTATATTCTAGTTAGTATATAATCTCTGATATAACGTTATACATGTCTCGTCACTTACTATTCACAATAAACATGTAGATCTATATTATACCTTTCTTCGTTTTTAATTGATCCGTTTCGGTGATTCGTCGTACCGGGAAACACGGGTCGAGATCTCCTGTCTTTCAAAACTTGATTAAGATTCCTGATTGTACAATTTACATAGACATTAATCAATTTGTCACAAAAGTATAAATATTAAGATTTGGAATGATACAAACCAATATATTGATAATGAATTTTATTTACTTTCATAAGGTCAGTAACACATTGATTCCAGTACAGTAAATTGAAGTGTTTTAGTTGGAGTCTATATATAAACAGATGGTCCAGAGAAAAGTTAATGATTTCAAGGGTTAATATGTGATGTAATTTTTTTGTCAATATAAAAGTGTATAAAATTGTCAAAAGGGTATTGGTCACTATTATTGTTTACACTGTTTACTATTTCCACGAAGGGTATTCTGTTGTTTATCCTTTAAAATTTTGCTTAACTGTTCAAATTACATTGTACATGTACATTTGTATGTTAATAGTTCAAGTCTTGTCTAAGGTTCAAGTAAAATTAAAGTATTTTTAAGTTGGAAGTTTTATGCTGCACTAATCAAGGTTAACATTAGTTTACCTATTTTTAAAAAGAATTGTTTCCATTATTACAATACATGTACATTTATTGTACTTTATACAGTACATGCATAGTGAATTAAACTGTGATAAGTACATTATATTTCTTTCCATTCAGGCACAGGACACCATGTCCCTCCACTGAAGATTGCTTTAGTAGGTAAGATACACAGGTTGTTTTATAGGGGAATCACATTTTCTTGCACTGTTTATTTTATACTGAAAACTATTTTTTGTGGACATGATAACCAGTAAAGCATTCATTCCTGACAAACTTTATCCAATTGACTGCCACAATATGCAGTACATTGTAGATACCATAAAAACTTCACCTTTCTGTCAGTCATAATGTATCAAGAATGTTTCAAATCATTCAACCTCTTAAGTGTTATGGTAGACATTGTATTTATTCACGACTTATTTTAATGGTATTTATAATCATAGAAATTATCACTGGAACCAAACAATGTTTTCCCTATTTATTTGATTCTTATTAGAATCGTTCTAACCTCAGATAAAACTGTGTGCTTATGAATATTAATGAGTTTTGTTTTTGCCACTTCAGTATGTAGTTTTACAGCTTAAATTACAAATAGAGGACATGTATATTGCATATACAGTCTCTTACCCTGAACTGCATCTTTGCTAGCCAAGGCTCCTGATTATGTTACACTCCACAAGTTTACTCCACAAACTTGTGGAGTGTAACATAATCAGAAGCCTCGACTAGTGAAGATCTCTGAATTGATGTCATGTAAACTTTTTTGTTGTTTTGGCCAGGTGATCCTGAAGTAGGTAAAACATGTGTGGCACTAAGGTTTCTGAAGAATCAGTTCAGTCCAATGTATATTCCCACCAAGAAAGCAGTCATAGGTACGTAGAATATTTTTGGAGTTTACAGTTAAAATGTAACATATACAGTTAAAATGGCATTACCATGCAAGAAATTTTAAACATTTGATCAATGTTAGTATATATAGCAGATCTGATAATTGTGCTGTTTGTGTAAAATTACAGCAAATGCCTTTCAAAATTCTGAATGTTCAGTTGTAACTCGAATCTACTATCTATTTAAAGATTTGAAAATCAAAATATCAAGAAATATTTTAGATTTCAGGGATTGGGATGGAAGGCTGATCCTAGGTATGGGCCATTTACCACCGTTTTAAAAATTCCTCGGGGCCAATTTTACTTTTTGTCTAAAGTAGACTTTTAAATGTCTATGGGCTATTGCTAATCTTTATGTGACTATATATACCAGTATCAATATGGCTCTGTCCTTCCCAACCGCTGAGACTTAATCTTTGGGCTTTCTCGTAATTATTTCTCAATATTGTAACAATTTAGATCTATAATGAGATTGGTATGTCACAAGCTCAAGCATAATGAACATGTACTTAATTTAATAAACCAAATTAAAACAGATTAGTGGAAGAATGAATTACACGCCAATGATTGCCATAGAAACCAACTGCAATTAGCATAGTCATAATTCAGTGGAATGCTTCCAGAATAAAAAAAATGCTAGAACAAGATTACCAGTAAAATATGTACATTTATTGTAATCTATCTGTCTATGGTATATTCAACCCAAATTGGAAAACAACATTATGTACATTTATGTTTGTCTATTCATTATTGTTAAATCAATATTGTACATGGTTTGTTGTTCTGTTATTATCCTTTGGTTGTTCATTGTGTGCATGGAATATTTAATGTCTATCAAAAGGTCCTCATTTTATGTTCTTTTGAAGTTAAATCTTAGACAATGCTAGATATGATTTCATATTTAGACACCAGATTTTGTGAGTTTTAGAAATAATTATGGTTTATGTGTAAAAATTCCAGAGAGCACTGTTCGGAAGTTGAATGTTCCGGGTCACACTGTTGTGTCCTTGACCTTGTGGGATATTCCAGGACGAGAGGACATAGATCTCCATAAATCTTACTTCAGGAACCTTGATGCTGCTATAGGTCAGTCAGTTAGGGAGTATAATTCGAGTCTATTACTCTATCTGATGCATTGACAGACATTATTAGGTCAGTCATTTAGGGAGTATATATCAGTCTATCACAACAGATAGTGTAACACTATATCATTGGCAGACATTTGTGTATGTTTATACCTGTATATCAGTTTGTGCATAATGTAAAACCAGAGATAGATCTCTGGTAAAACTAATTGTAGAAACATCACAAAGCTTTGGTAATATAACCCCAACTTGACTTTAAAGACATGGAAAATATAATTAAAAAAATGAATTTCACAAAAAAAATCAGTTTTAAAAGAAAGTTCACAAAGTTAGGGAATGTAATTGTGAATATATTATAGGTTATAGTAGTAACTATGATACATTATTTTCATTAATTTATACCAAATCATTTCATCTATATCTTTGTTCAAGAATGAAATCAAGACTGGGGAAATTAATGTCTAAATTCTCCTGTGTTACAGTCGTAGTTGATATGACCGAGCAGACCAGTATAGAGATGGCACCTGTGTGGCGCCAAACTGTCCTAAACAACACCTTCTTGACACGTCCAGTAGAGGATAAGGCAGGCCAGGTCCACACGACCACCATGGAAGAAACTCCGGTTGACAAGGGAACATTCCCCATACTTTTACTTGGCAACAAGTTTGATGTGGTGGGTAACTCAATAATTTCTTTCTGTCTGTGGTAGGAATGCATTAAAAACACCTTTTTATTATGAGGAAAACTTGTATTTTATAAATATACACCACATGTAACATCCTATCCAATTTTTCAACTTATGTACATCCCATATCAAATTAAAACTCAGGAACTTGGCACAAATACCCAACCCCCACTTAGGAGAACAGAGTCTGATGTATTAAGAGCTCAGTCAAATTCGTGATAGGGTTTGGTAATGGCAGATGAGAAGGGAAGTCTTACTTTATCTTGTAACACATGTTCAATAAAACTTCTAACCTGTATAAGGCTTTACTTTTTTCTTCAAGTTTTAAGCAATGTATTATGGCTCAACAGAGTTTGTGATTCTGTCAAGCTAAAGTGTGACACATTTATTCCTAACCTCAAAAATGTTTACTTACAATACGTCGGGAAATCAGGGGATATAAATTCCATATGTAATTCTGGGTTTATCACCCCATGAACAGCCAGGGTCATTTTGAAATAGGTTCTGCTTGTAGTAGTTTGTGACTACCTCACTAAACAACATACAATAGTCACTCTTTGTAGCATGCCATCGAGAGGAAGAACAGCCACAAAGCTTCCTGACAAACACAAAACTGTAAGGAGAGTCAAACTAAACAACTTAGATCTTCATCTGATGTTAAGTCAAGGCCGGCGCTCTAACAGACTGAGCTATCGCAGCCTCAGTTTCATTGGGAGTTTGTGTCAAGGCTCCGTGGTCTTTAATATGCACTATACACATCAACCCTGATGGATGTACTGACTTTTCATGGCCATATACTTAGTATTTACATGTTATACATTGGCAAGTACAAAAACAATTTATATGAACATCATATGAAAATCTTTTTAATTTCAGATTGAACAGAGGATACAGGCCGAACGTTTGAAAAAAATGATGGCAGAGCGAGCAAAGGAGGAGAAGAAAAGTTCAGAAGAAGAAGGTAGAATGATATACTTTATATAAATAAATCATTCGACAGCTACAGTATAAAATAAAGGGTAGAAAATGCTTTGTACCGACACATGCTTAATGTGATATGAAACACTCATGAAATGCTAGCCTACCTCATGAGAAAAAAAGATTTCCAGATGAAGATCAGACCTACATTTGAGAAAAGTTCATAAAGAGTTATCGCCCCATGTGAGCACTGATGCATATATGCTTATGCAGTCAGGAGCTATGTCAGTCTGTGACACCAGGAAAACGACAGAATAAAATATATACCAAGGGGAGATGATTCTTCCTAAATTATGTGATAAAAAGAAAATTGACAATAATTTGTTGTATTATTTTTATTTTTATAGTAAGGTTAATGTTTTTATTCTTCCATATTGTAGTATTTATCATAATCTTTCACTGCAGGAAAGGTTAAATATGATTTCATTTATGACAAAATATTGAAAAAAAATGTTCAAATTTACTATTTTGGTGAAATAAAAATGTGACCAAAAATAGCATTCTTACTTGTAGGTAACATTTCTCAGCTATAATAGCATTCTCCCTTGAAAAACTAAACATTTAAGAGAATTGTAGCATTTTTTCATATATACTTCAAATGAAATAATTACTGTTTTGAAAACTTGCATGTTTTCTCAAAAGAGTCTAGATATGGAGAATATAAGCATGGAAATTTAAGGCATGTTTATGTTTTTCAACAAAGCATATGGTGGCAAAAAGTTAACTCACATCAATTTTTAAAAACAATGGGTTGACTATTTCAGGACTGTGTCATATCCCCTTAAGTTTATATAATATTTTATTCATTATTTAAATTAATGAACTTTGAAGTCTCAATAACCAAACCACTTTAATGCATTGTTCTCAGTAAACCTAATTGAAAGCTGATTCAGTTGTCGAGATTCAACATCAGATCTCACCTATATATGTTTTTCCTCATCTAAAACTCCGTCAGAATATGCTGGCTGTTTCTTATCAATACATGGCTGTTATATGTTGTAGATAAGGAGAAACAGGAAATTGAGGAAAATTCCCGTAAGATATGGTCAATTAACGGTCCAATTACAGAGGAGGAAAAACCTGAATGTGTTAAGTTTTTGGAGAAGACTGCAGTAGACCATAACTTTCATGGAAGGTAAATGATTGATAAAACATCTGTAAAACAAGAAGAAGAGAAAGAAAAAGGGATATAAAAGAAAAAACAAGAAATACATAAAACTGTAAATTAGAGCACAGGTGCCCAGCTCATTATGAAACGAGTCAGGCACCTGTGATCAAAGGCAAACTGTGAACTTACATGTATCTTAGCTCTTACAAGTAATTATAAAGTGTACATACTAGTAGGGATGAAGAATGATGGGAGGATTAGAAACAAAATGATATAATAAATAGAGGGTGTATATTGAATGTTCTAATACAAAATGATTTGATCTGTAGTCTAATGGCGTCTGCTCGGGATGGAGATGGGTCGGTGAGAGAGGCAGTACAGTACCTTGTACGCCATGTACTGGAGGCGAAGTTTGCTGTAAATAAATATAAACCCAAGGACAAAGCTTCAGAGCAGAAGAAAGCAAAAGAGCTGGAGTATGAAGGACTACAGCTGACACATGTGAAGGAGGTGAGTGATTTTAGATATAAAAAAATGCTTCAGTATCAACCCCTTGCTTTTGAAAAATATTTTTTATTCATGATGCAGGTTTCATGCTCAAATAAAATCTGTTCTGGTTACTGGTTAATCTCTTTGTAATCTTTTTTCTATTGTTTACGCATGCATGCGAATAATGAATTACTTCCCTTGGTATTGTCCAACCGTATACAATATCTTGCATGCTTTTGAAACATTGGCAAACAATGACTTTCATTGTTAGAGTATTCAATTATCATAAGAGTTATAGTGTATTGAAAGAATGTTAATACTTTAGTTTATATTTGATTGTGTAGTATTTAAAAGATATAATGAAATATTTACAATTACTTCACAAATCAATCTGTATAATAATACATGTTATTTGCATTCATTGCCTCATTATTAAAACTCAAGTCATTTTATAATAAAATTATAATAGCCTTTTGATTTTGGTATCGTTATCAAATTCGAAATGTGTCCTCGGTTAATATTTTTTTTGAGGTTAATAAAACCATGTATTGACCTCATCAAAAGGCTATATATACTTGTATAGTATTGTTTTGCGGCCCCTTGACAATTTGAATTGTTATTTCAGTCAAAACAACAACAAAAGAGGACATTTACAAAAACAAAACACATAGAACTCCATCTAAAATGTTAAAATGTAAAATTCAAAAATCACTTGTATAGTTCTATTGCACGAAATAATCAAATACATATAAGCATTGCTGAGTATTGTGAGGACATACATATGCATGCTTTGGTGTTTTAGTGATGTAAAATGGTTGTATTTATAGTTTGACCATGTCTTTGAGATGGCTGATGTTGCTGTGAAGAAGGTTGCCATGTTGCGTGACTATCATCATAAGTCTTTCACCAAACTCAAGGAGATGTGTATGCAAGCTCAAATTCTGGAATCAGGGGAGACAAGTCTGGAAGACTGTATCATTGCTCTCAAACGCAACATAGGGGAAGGAGCTGAACTCAAGGTAAATATAATCACCCAAAAATTGAACTTAAGTGGGCAAGACAAAAATATAAAATAAAAAATGATATCACCATCTTGAAACAATAGAACTGATTCAAAGGAAATAATTCCCGACAATGAAACTGGATAAAAAATAGCAACATCCTTGTTTATTGTATCATGAGTAAATTTACTCCTCAGCAGTAGGAGTAACTTAGATAACTTTGTTTTACCCTAAATTTTCTGCAAATGTAAATTTTTGACCTGTCTCTACAGGTAAAGAAAGATGAAGATTTCTGTAAGCTGGAGATTGTATCAAAAGATGAAGATTTCAAACCAGTGAAGAAAATGAGAGTTCTCATGAAACTCTTCCACAATGAGGTATGTTACTGGTATAAGTTATTTCTGTTAGCTCATTGGTTAATACATTTGATAGTACAGCTATCTAGTAATATTTTTTTTGTTGGTCTGTGATATTACATTCAGGCATTAAATGTCAATTATACAAAAAAAGTACAACCAATGCTTCAGCTGTGAACCAAGTATTCTTGGCAGTAGTGTTTTATATAAATATGAAATCTATGTACATGTATATGCATATTTATTAGAAAATATTTTGTTGATATATGATAAACAGAATTTTATATTCTTTGTGATCCACTATTTTTTAGATCATCTGACCCAAATAAAGGGTCAGGATGACCTACAGCCATCGTGTTTCGTCCGTCATCATGCGTCTTGTGCCATATCTAAAGTCTTTTTTATTTCAAAATGCTACCCCTTCTTAACCCCAAGGCGGATTGCTACCAAATTTTATTTGAAACATCGTTGGGAGGGGGCAATCATATTTTATGAAATTGAGGCTGTCAAACTCCTGTGGACAGAGAGGCGGGGCCCTAAAAGATGAACTTTGGTGAAATTTTGCTTTAAAACCCTACACCTTAACCCTTTGGTGGATTACATCCAACGATGGTGTGAAACATCAGTGGGGAAGGTATATCATATTTTGTATAAATCAGGCTGGTCCGACCACTAGGGACAGAGGGGCAGGGTCCTAAAAGGGGAACTTTGGTGATTTTTTTTCTATAAAAACCTACTCCTTAGCCATTGGGTGGATTATGTTATATCCAAATTTTGTGTGAAACATCATTGGGGGAGGTATATCACATTCTATATAAATGAGGCTGGTCCGACCCCTGGGGCATGAGTGATGGTGTCCCAAATAGGAAACTTTAGTGAATTTTTGCTTTAAAACCCTTCTCCTCCTTAATCCTTGGGTGGAATACATCCCATTTTGTTGTTAAACATCATTGGGGAAGGGCTATCATGTTTTATATAGATGAGGCTGATCTGTAAGCTGACCGTTAAGGCCCTTGGGCCTTTTTTTTTTTTTTTTTTTCCAGTATTTAGTTTCTATACCAAACCATTATTTTGTTTAAACTGTTATTGTAGAAATTAATAAAACTTTTTACATGACTTCCTGATGCTTGAAAGTTGTCCGTTGCACTGGGTAATGGTTAGAGCAGGAATGAAGAGGGGTGGTCAACATAGAGCAGGAATGAAGAGGGGTGGTCAACATGGAAATTTACCGATAAAAGTAACTTTCTATTTTATCCATTTTCTGGGACTGACTGACATATCTGTCTAAAAGATCTTTATACATTATGTAATGACACACTGTTAGAGATGAGCTTAAGTTAACATTATTTTCTTGCCTTCCATAGTTTGCAAATGTATGTAAGGCCATACAGAAGGAATGTCCTGTAATTGACACCAACCTTCAGACAATGGACGCCCGCCTCAGTACCATGTGTGAGGAATGCTGGGATGCTGTTGCTATGGTAGACAATGTTCCTCGGAGTCAAGCAGAAATCAAAGAAATATCATCAACTATTGAACAAAATCGTGCAAAAATGCAACATGCTTGTCTGGAATCTAGGTCTGCCATTCAAATTGTTGAGGACTCCAAGAAGAAAATAAAAGCAGCCTTCCTATGGTAATATCGTAAATCAAAAACCCTTTCACGATGTCGTTGGGGACCCGTTGATCGTTGTCTCTGCCCATTCTTTCCATGGAGTTTTGTTCATCACAGATTCCGTACTTAAACAATAATTCTATGCAAATTACATGTTAACACTATTGAAACATTAGTCTCTGTTGTAGCACGTAACTGTTCATCTTAATTTTCGTGAACTTGAAATGAGGAGAATTGTGTCATCAGTGTGCCGTCATTTGATTGGTTCACATTGCAGAATGTACAAATTGTTAGTTGTTATTGGTAAAATTTGTTTGGTCTATTGTTACCTACATAGTACAAAGGAAATTTTTATGATGTGTAAAGAAGCCATTTATTTTGTCAAAACTTTTATTTGGTAACATGATTTTATTATTGTCTTGACGAAGCTGGCCTTCCCTCTCAAGCTTTGTGCAATAGAAATCTTTTCTGCAAAAAGTATAACTAAGAATATTAATCTAAAACAACTAGGAAATAGTTTACTGTTTGAATGTGAACACATTTTCAGACAAAAACACTCCGGTGCCTGGATAGAAGGAATCTCATTTCATCATGGTGTTCAGATATAGCATTAACTGCCACTCTGGCCGACTCTTATATTCTCAGTGATTAATAATTACATCAGAAATCAATGATAATAATGAATTGATATAACTGAAGTCTAACACCATGAAATAAATGTTAAAGAAGAAATTGACAATTCTGTCAATCAATTCTTTCTCTCAAAAACTTAAAATTTTGACAAAGGTATTGCTATACGGTATTAAATGTAGAATGACAAATTTGTTAAAATAGGTTTAAGTTAAATCAAATAAAGATATTACAGTTTGTTATTTTTCATGACAATAGTGTCTACAAAAATTTACATAAGTAAACATTTTACATATAATATATAAGTATGTGTTCAAAGGTATTGCCTCTTCTATTTAAATTTTCAAAGGTTGAAACATCTTTTGTAGATCTTTGAAAGTATATAGCTTATGATGAACTGAACAGATTAAGAATATATCGTTTCATGATAACAGTGTGATGTGATACATTTATAATTTAATCTTGCTTGTTATGTCATCGGACAGCCCATAACGTAAAAATTACATCTCTGTTTGTATAGTGTCATTTTTGACTGTCTCATACTGTACGTGGCTTAAAAATCTAAATAAGATAAAAGATTTCATCGTTTTTTTTCCCTTGACACATGATGAATTGTCAAATCTATATTTGTGTAGTATTGCTTTTACATCAAAACTGCTGTTTATATGTTTCCAAAATTCTAGTTATGAATAATGTTAAAAAAGACAAATACCCATATTTTTTTTAAGTTAAACAGTAATTTGTGACTTATATTTGGTTTATTGCTATGTTTATCTATACAGATAGTCATTTCTTCTTTAAACTATATTTGTGTACTAGGTACATTGATGATTTTCATATTATTTTCATCTCGACCAAAGTCAATAACAGATCATGTTAATCTTTCAAAGATATTTGAAAATTCATTTACTCTTCTTTGTCCACTTATTTTTCTCATTTTTCAATGCCGTTTTTAATGAAAATATTCAGATTTGGCATTCTTATTCAATTTGTTTATTCTTTAATAATAGTTATTAATATATCATCTGTTATATTAACATGCATCAAAATAAAAGAAGCTGGTCTTCGTGTATCTATAGAATGCATGCTGTATTTATTTATTTAGTTAAAGATGCAGTGTATAGGCCTGGGTGTCTGCAATTTAGCATCTTTAGCTTGTTCCTGGGCACGCACGTTTCTAATTTAAAGAGCTGCACACTGCCTTTTCTGCAATATGGTATCTAAACGATTCTATGAAAAATTAATCAAGAAGTTCCTCTAAAACTTGGTCCGATTTATCTAGATCTTTTGGAAGGACATATCTTGATGAAGAAGTTACATGATCCAGTCGATATTCTGTCGTATAGGTACTGTTTAAGATTTATCTTTTGTGTAATTGTACAAAATATGTTATTCAAATACACCAAATTAATGTACGTAATATCAAGATTATGACTTGGATACCTAAACAAATCACTCGCTTCCTTTTTAGCTCACCGGTTACGAGTAAGTATTTGGAAAGCATGCAAGTCAAAATGTATATGCCTCGTAACCTTGTAATTTGGTTTATACATTCATTAGAGGTCTAGGAGTGATGTTATAGCAAAATCATGCAGAAAAAAAAAAATGTGATTTTTTTCGCATTTTACCATTTTGTAGACTTATCTTTTTTAGCACCAAAACCAAACTAAAAGTTTTTTTTAGGTAAATTATTGTAAAACTTGCAAGTCCAAAAGTATACACCTCACACCCTTCAAATTTCTTCATACATTCAGTAGAGGTCTAGGGGTGATGTTATTGCAAAATCGTGCATACAAAAATTAGGATTGTTTTTGCATTTTACCTTTTAGTGGACTTAACTTTAAAGTTTTTGGAGAAGTTTTTGGAAAGCTTGTAAGTTCAAAAGTATACACCTCTCACCCTTCTAATTTGGTCTATACATTCAGTAGAGGTCAAGGAGTGATGTTATAGCAAAATCATGCAGAAAAAAATGGGTTTTTTTTTCGAATTATACCATTTTGTGGACTTTTTTGGGTACCAAAGATTTTGGAAAGTCTACACCCGTCTAATTTGGTTGATACATCCATTAGAAGTCAATTTCAAAATGACATACTTTTAATATACATTCATAAAAATGAGTGAATGGTGAGTGCATAGTGTGATTGCTGCTGTCGGTGAGCTTGTTGACAATCATTGATTGCACTTGTTAATGATGCATGTTTCTTGTGATAGCCCGGTCTCCTTATAGTTTGCTTCAGTTCTAAGTCTCTATCATGTCGTTGTACTTAAACTAGCAGTGTAATTCCCCCCATCTTCGCTAGCCAAGGTTACGATCCGCTTGTAATCCTTGGCTAGCGAAGATGTTTTAAAATTCCGGGACTTTGTATATATACATACTTGTGTTTATCAACTTCAAGTTTGGTTTAAAATTCGACATTATTGTTTTACATAGTCAAATGTCATCACGGTAGGAAAAGAACCTTATCGACAAGACAAAATGACACTTAGCCGTATTTTCCTCTGGCCCTGACACCATGTCTGGTGTAGGGGCCCTACACCAGACATGGTGTCAGGGCCAGAGGAAACTCGGGCTAAATGACACTGAGAAAAATAGGGAAGGGGTCTAACTACAGAAGGCGTACCTTAAAGGACAAGTAATCAATAAATACAAGAAAACGTATTTTTATTGTCGAAACATAAGCACATTCAAAGATTTAAGTTATAAGTAGTAACATCCCAGAAGTTCCACCTTCATACAAGGTTTGTAGGAGCGGTTCCACTGGGTAGGCACAAATCGGACGTACCGTGCGTCAACAGGGCGGGCCAACGATGACTTGTACACGTTGGCATTCCCATACCCAGGGAAGGCCTACGAATTAGAAATAAGTAAATTACTACCTTACATGGAATTTCATTTCTATACATTAACAAATCTCACTAGTATAAACCGTATTTTATCTCATTAACTTAAAGCTTCACTATACAATCCATTTGATATCAGAAATAATGAGACATGAATCAAGAAAAGAAAGGTTATATGAATCCAATTCCGCAAAATCTCTTTTTTATTCCTACGCTCATTTTAAAGTTATAAAGGGAAAAAAGAGGTATAACATTTCAACGTACTTCCGAAGATAATGATTATATGAGTTTAAAATTTGGTGGTAATTATCGCGTAAATGATATGTTGTGAATAATTATCAGTTTTGACCTTAGGACCGCTGCTGGTTTTGTCATAATTCTTGAAGACGTCTTAAAACTTTTTGGCCAGACGAACGATTAAAAAGGTGCTTACTTCAATGAAGTTGGCTCTGTGCAGGTAAGACGTACGCATTTTACTTGCTACTCCATCGCGTGATGATTGGAAAGAGGCGACTAAATTTGGGATATTAACCTTTTCTGATTCTGATTCTTTATTTTGCCGAGAGCCTTACGGCTCATAGGCGCATCGATAATACATGTACAAAGAATACAATTATTCACGTCCAATAAATACTCACACACTTTCACACACTCTCACACACACCAACATAAGTAAATATTTACATTTGTTCCGCTTTCCCCCCATTGACACAATGCTAAGAGGCAGTTGCCACTATATGCCTATGTTATTTAAGCAATGAACAGTGGTTTTAATGTTGTTATAGTCGATATGGCAGCAAGATGTATTGTGGGCAAATGACATGGGAACCCGTTGGGCCAACGGGTACGTTCCCATGCTACATTTGCCCACCATACATCTTGCTGCCATATCGACTATAAAATTAAAATCACTGTTCAATACTTATATTTATATTGTCTTACCATTTTCGTCAACTTTGAAAAAAAACTGAACCAACAAAAAAGAATCCCGCCTTTTTTAATGTCACATGACCCACTGGGTGTTATAGCCTGAGGCACTGGGTGTTATAACTACTATCTCCTAGCAACTTCATTCTTCCTAATAACGCCTCCCGTAAGTGGGGCTTTCGACCATTGTGAGTGAGGCTCAATATCTAAAAATGGTAGTTACTCCTCCAGATACCGATAGATACCTAAATTTGGACATTTTGTGGTTTATAATGTTTGGCTAGGGCATATCTTGATGACCCTGAGGGTTCATTCCTTTATGAACACTTACCTTGGGACTGACGCCATCTGTGGTATAATTAGTGAAAGAATTACCATCTACGCTGAATTGCAGATTAAACCTTGATGTGTAATAATAGCTGGTGCAGCCCTGCATCTGTACACCATGGATTTGTGTCACGTTTCCTATTAGAGAAAACAGTTTATAATGCTGCTCAAAATATCAGTAATGATAGACAGACAATCTTGACCAACATTTAACACATTTACCTATCGAAGACGTTTTGATTTATGACGGATGTGTTCAACAGTAACGTTTTTACGGACTTCACCACTAAATTATTCCCTGTGTGGACAGCAATGCTATTTCCTATAGTGGTACGGATAACTGGTTACTGGACGTAAAACTATGAAGATGTTAAGCTTACTTCGCACACACGTGGACACTAGACTGGCCCACTGTCTCTAGAATATTAAAATTATAAATAAAATTGACCTTTATGATTTTGATCCCTAGGATATGTCTGATTCTAAGTTTCCAACTAGGGGCAGATAATCTAGTATTACAAAAGCTTGGTAATCCTTAACATAGTTACTTAGGGTCTGGTGGCCAGTCTAACGTGGACACATGCAATGCTTCTTATACAGTACCACCTATACAATACTTACCCAAATCGACCTGAAGCCATGATTGACTATCTATTCCATACCATCCAGACCCATACAGACGGCCATTGTAGGCTAAGTAGCTACTGTATACTTTGTATGCCGACATGTGGGCGTCTGGCACAACTTTGTGTCGGCTGTCCACTCCTAGACCATGGCTTCGGCAATCTAGGACATAATTAAACATCTATTCTTTACGCCATGTCTGGAGTCAGACAAAGCTAATATTACATAGATATCGATACATTAGCCTTATATTGTTAGCGTTCAAGAATTGAAACTTAAAGTTTTAACTGATTTTCTCAATAATTGCTTTGGTTTGTCCATGCATTGTTAAACGTCATGTCAACAGCTATGGCCATATAAACGTAGTGAGTGTATGTATCTAATTGGGAGGCTGCGGTATGTCCTTCTTTGTATTCTTGTGTAGCACAGAACTCTCGATGTCTCATCCAAATTGCTGAGCTCTAGTCAGTAAATTCAGTTAAATATGTAAATACAGAAAAAGCAAAACACCTACCTTGTTGGCACGTTTTGCCTCCGTACGGGTGAATACAGGTACAATAGAAATCGCCCACGTGGTCCTGACATATTCCTTCGTGTCGACATGTGGAACTGGTACACGAATTACTACCTAAAATTACAAACGTAACCAGTTAAAATTACTCTATATAAAAAGATGTATGTTGATCTTTGTAGATATGTTTACCGATTTAAAACCACGTCAATCGAGAAGTTTGGAAAAAGTAAGAACTGTACAGAGGATTGTCCAAGACATGGATTTGATAAATACAAAATGATTTTGAAACTATAGAATACATCTGTTTCGCCCTTCTATGACTTGCTAGTGATATTTGTGGACATCAAACAGCTGTTTCATCCTTCTAGGACTCGCCAGTGACGTTAGGGACATTATACATCTGCTAAGCCCTTCTATGACTCGCCAGTGATGTTAAGGACACCATGCAATTGTTTCGTCCTTCTAGGACTCGATAGTGATGTAAGGGATATCATACAACTGTTTCGTCCTTCTATATGACTCGCCAGTGATGTAAGGACATCATACAACTGTTTCGTCCTTCGAGGACTCACCAGAGTGATGCCAATAGCAAAAGTGTGCAAACAAAAGAAGGATTTCAGGAAAAATCAAATTATATTCCAGTGTAATAATGAAGGCTTTTAACACAGATTCAATTCGAAAAAAACTTATAAAAATACGAATTTTCATCAGATTAATTAATAACATGACTTGTCCGCCTTGATAAGAAGGAAAATGTTTTGTTGTGAAACAGCGCCGTGTATCAACTACGAACGCTACATTGATTGCATGTATTGTATTGAAATGAACATTGAAATGAAAGAAATTTGCAATAGTCTCTAACTTATTATATTTTGATAGTTTATTCTGCCATATTCAGTAGTTTGAAATATACTCTCTTTAGTAAGGGAAACAGTTGATAATGATAACTTTCTGGAAAGGCTTTGTTATGTAATGATAACCGATATTATGTTTCAAATATGGTGCGTGTCGTGGCCTTCCATGTCCAATAGAATAGGAAGACCTTTTGAGTTGGTGAATTTTTCCTCCCCATTAGTAGGTTTAAAGTATCGTCAACCTTTTGTTGACGATACTGGTAGCTGCAAATAGTCACCTAGATATTAAAATACAGTAATTGGTAAGATACAGAGAAATGGCCACCTAGAAATTAAAAAAAAATCAATGATAAAATTATAGATCTGAATTCATTAAACCAACTGCACTGAATTCTTGTTGTATTGGGAAGTCATATTGTATGTTATATACTTAAAACCCGGATTTGACCTTTATTTCCATGTCGAATATCGTCGATGGAGCGAGAGACTCCCCCCCCCCCCCATCCGAAACGCAAGGTCCTATTCTCCCTCCGCTTTTTCAAGGGTGTCAATGCATATATATATGTTTTCGTTCGTATTTTCATCTCGTTTTGTAATGGAACTACGGTTTCGTTTCCATGTCGGAAACCTCTGTTTTTGCTCACCTCTAACCTTCATCTGCAGTACGTTATCGGAGTATTTGCCATGTGAATCAGTAGCGCGCACGGTGAAGGTGTATGTCGTGTCAGCATCTGGAGCCAAACCTTTTACTTCACCTAAAGACGGATCAAGTGTTATCCCCGGAGGAAGATCACCAGCTACCACAGAATACGTCACATGACCTCCTTCTGGATCCTAAACACATTGATGATATAAGGACAATTAACATACATATCAAATAAATCAAGAGATACATATATAAAAAAGCGAGTATTCCGCGGAAAGGTAAAAATCAAGGTGTAAAGTGTACAGGATCACCATCAAATCGACAGGTTGTTCCGCCTACATTTCAAGCAGATATCACTTATGTGTTTACAATGCTAGGGGGAAGGGGGGGGGGGGGGGGGGGGGGGGGGGGGGGGGTTCTCTTGTCATTTTTATCGAGTACCTAGGAACTGAATAAAGGGTTTCTATGGTTACATGTGACTCACATATCGTTGATTATTTTGTAGGTGGAAGTGAATGCATCATGGACGAATAGACTTGTCGATTTCTTGGTATTCTTGTTATCATGACATATTAATGAACATTTACTTGTCGTTTGTAGCGATGAAATAACAATATGAAGCATTACATGTAAACTGTTGACTGCGTGTTGTCTACATCAAACTCCATCTTCGTATACTCTTACCAACCTTGAGAAAATGGTTCATAATTTGTGATACGTATTTGGGAGGTGGCCCTGCAGGTAGGGCGTAAGAATTGTACCTGCTGCCCCCATTGCATGATCGTAAGAGGCGACTCAACTTGGGATCTTATCTTTTCTCTTCTTTCTTAACAACTTTCTTCTTCCTAATGTCTCCCTTGACACTCCCTCACTTTTGGCCTTTAGTTGAGCGTTCGCCCCTGTGAGGAAGGCTTTGGGTTCTGTCCCCTGGCCGAGACATACCAGAGTCTTTAAAAATGGTAGTTGCTGCTCCTGCTTAGCTCTTAGCAAATTAGGAGTGGGACGACTGGTTCGCCCGTTGTCAGTATAATGTGACCGGGTGGGGTGTGATGCTGGGTGTCTTCGGCAGTATGCTTCAGTGAGGTAGCACTCTAAATCGGCAAAAGATCCGGCCTATCACAAGGAGACTTAACACAAACATACCACAGCCTCCCAAATAAAAAACCTTGAGATAATGGTTCATAATTTGTGATTCGTATTTGGGAAGATTGAATTATGACATACATTGACCATGGACGTAAGTAAATATTAATAAAATAATGAAATATCATGAGTTAGGAAATACATGTACCAGTGCTTCCAATTGGACGTACACCCTCTCGCCTCCATGGAAATCTCCGAGGTGTCCGAACGGTGAATATTCTGACCATACAGGGGGCTGGCTCAGTATGACCTGCATAGAAAATGGATAGATATTGGTGAATGGGAGAAAGAGAGAATGAGAGCGAGCATAGAGTCCATTACAAAAAATGAACTATTCACCCTAATTACCATGGAAATGTAATTCAAATTATTGCTACATAATATAATATATCACATTTTTGTAAGGTCTTACTTCGATGAGATAAAGTAAATCCTCTCCCTCAAAGTACACCTTTCCGGAGTTGTTGACGCCGGGCAACAGTTTTATGTCGCCATTGATTCCAGACTTAAACAGACAAAAACAAGCGGGATGGAATAAGCATGAATACGAATAAAATAGGGATACTATGACTTTATAAATGTTTAAGAATAACAAAATGTTGAATGAAAAATTCCTGCATGACGATACATAAATATGTTATTCAAAACACAAATGGAATGGATTAAATTTTCTTTTATTGCTTACCATTGTAATGTAGTGAGAAGTTAGAACTGATCCATTGAAAATACTAGTGTATAATAATGCATTACAAAAGTATATTCAAATCAGAAACAGATGCATGAATAGCATGGGAATTCATTTTACAGATAGAGCTGAGTTTTAAAACACACTGTATGTTAGAACCTTGCTTACCATCATAGTGAAGTTTCCATTGTCTTTAGCGTGGACAATGACACTTGGATAATCCACTTGTAAAGGACTGTAAAATGATATCACTTTTTAGACATATGCTTATGTTTATGTTATCATTTTGGATTGAAGTAAATGAAAATCATTTTACGAATAAAAACAACAACAAAAAGCTTAAACTGCTTTTGATGATGCATTGCAGCTGATCAATATCCATTTTGCATCACCATGTTTCCCATATCTTTATCATTGTGACAGCTGTACCAAATACATAACAATTAACAAATATTCAGCGTTTGACAGCCTGCACACTGCCCGTGACAAAAATGCGTAAAATATCACCAATGGCATAGAAATGAATAAAAGGAAAAGAACATAAGAAATGAAGGAATAAAAAAGTGATCGCTTAGACGAACGAAAGCGATGATGCATATACCAAATATAGAAGCGGAACACAATCTACCATATTTTGAGGATGCAATAAATGAAATAATACAAAATAAGGAAAAAAATTGAAATTTTGGAGGACGGTATGAATATATTATACAGCTTATATAGCTTTTGGCACTGCATGAATCTCATAATTATTTTTTTGTCAAAGATGTGGCATCTTTGAATTATTTCCTTAAGATTAATAACCTCACTTCGCGTTCACATAATTACATGAACTGACATATTTTGCGTATATTCTGGCCATTTTACTGTAAAAACTTACATACTCTTCAGTAGCGGCCGAAACAGTCTGTGGCATCAGAAGGATCGCCAGCATCAAAGCCGAAAACAGGTTGTACACGTTCGCCATCTTGTTTTACACTCGCATCTAGTTTAGTGATCCCCCGAGGATGGACTGAGATACCACAATCACTAGGGAGCTCTCGTTTGGCCTCCCATACACAACTACTTCCTATTTCTTCTATTACAGCCTGATTGTAGATAAATATGTCTGATATATTATGCTTGTTTTTCCATCTTTTTTAATCAAATATCTCAAAAATTGAAAAAAATCAATGAAAAGAAATACTAGTAGCTCACTTCTGTGAAGCTATATCGTTAAGCTTCGTTTTTTATAAAAACTGCTTTTGTAGTTCTATTTTAGATGGTAATGGAAAGCTGATGTCATTGACAGACGGTTCTTTCGTTTGTATTATTTTATTTAATGGTTCCGATTCTGTTTAATTGACAAATGAATAACCATCCAGGCAGCTATTGTTATTATCTTTTGTCATTTGTTGTTATCTCTGTTCCAGTAGTATTTTAACTAATTGGCCTGACGAGGTGAATTATTAGTGTCGATACAGAACATTTAGTCATTCGATAAAAGTTTTCAGACAAAGCAATACATTTGTAAATTGTCCAATGATTTTGACCCGTAATTATATATATCGTAGAAACAAAACAACATAAATGTATAATACTAAATGTTATTTTCTTTAAAAAGTTTCCTTGCTTCAAATTTCAAATTTCATGTTCCATATCTGAAAACATCTGTACTTTCAAAAACATCCTATGACATTGTTGTATTGGATGGGGAGAACCACTAAAGGACATGAGGTTTTTCTAATTAGTAAAATTTATTGAAATTAAATAAATTTTTCAAAAATATTATATATACATTATATTTTTCCTATTTATATATTGGGAGGGAGATGAAATGCCATATAAGCCCAAGACTGTGTTAAAATGACAATTTTATCTTATCTAGAAGAATGACATCACGCATGTTCCAGTTGCAGTGGTTGCACGTTAATTGACAAGTCATCCTTTGACATATTCCGAATGACCTGACCCAATTTCTTATAGTGTCTGGAAACGGGGATATTCACCCATTAAAGGGTTTAATTATAATCTGTCACGTCTACGAGTCAGTATCAGTGTTGTTTACCGTCGGGATTTCTCCAGATACGCAAAAACACACATCTGTGGAATCTGACTGCGCGAAATTAGAAGCATTAATCTAGACATGAACACATGTAGAAATACTAGTATCTCTGTGAAAAGTAACCCCGGCTGCACGTGTTACATATATATATATATACATACAAGGTCATTGTTTGGGTGGAAAAGTTGAGTTGATAAAAAACAAAATGAATTCGACTACAAAACAGCCATGGTAGCTTCATCTGAATCCTACACAAAATAAAGAAACAAAACAATTATACATTGATTGATATTGTGTAAAAATTATGCATGAAGTAAAAATAGATATCTGATACAAACCTGCTGTAAGTTGCGCTGCCGGTTTTAACAAAGAAATACTGTTTGAGGAAATAATATATTGAAAAAGTTTGAAAATCCTTATTTGCTTTTTAAAAGTTTTTTTCCTTTTTTGTGGTTGTTGCAAATACATGCTTAAAAGATTATAAGTTATTTTATTACAAAACTATATTTGAAGGCAATAAAATGTTTTGTCGTACGGTATCTACTAAGGTATTGACGAGATATTTCTCATTGTACCCGGTAATCACAAAAGTCACGTGGCATAACCTAATGTCTGTGTCAACGAAACATTTCAGCAGGTGTTAGCCGGGAACCTCATTCTAGGCTTCCAGCGCAACTCATCATCTCTAAACAAAATGGCGGCCATCAAAACAACGTACCTTCTCCTGTTCTTCCTGCCTTACTCGTTAGCAAGGTAATTCATTATTTTTGTTTTGTTTATTTATCAGGATATCTGTGTAATGAATTGTTCAACAAAAATATCATTGGGTATCCATGAAAGGTATATTTAAGCGAAATTAATTAAATTCTGCTGAAGAAAATATATTATCGTTGACTATATATGCGCTCTTGTATATTGATATAGCATTCCATGCCACCTATAACTGGTATAGTTGGACATACTTTTACCAGTATTTCTGCTCTCAATTGTCAGGTTTACCATTGTCCCATATTAATATAAAATGGCGATACTCATGTATGACTGAAAAATGGACTTTTTATTTTCTATTTGATTTTTTTTTATATTGACATAAATGACAACTTTTGAAAAGATGTTAGTTTCTGTTTACATTACAAATTAAACTAGTTATGACTTATTATTGATGGATGGAGCGAAAACAGGTGTTTTTATTTGGACTTTCATGGATTTCCCGAAGTTAGAAATACAGAACTATCTATAAATCCCTAGTAGGTATATATAGAATGAATATACTAGGTATACGCATTTGGTATTTCGCAATTTTGTTTTTTGTTGTTGTTTTTGTACTGTTTTGTTTGGTTGTTTTATGTTTATATATTTGCATACTCACTCTTGTTTTGAAGTTTTTTCGAGATACAGTACCCAAATGTATTGGTTACGGCTGAGACCGGTGGTAACCTAACTGTGGAGGTAGGTGTACACCTCACCATTACTATAGTTGTCAATATAAACAATATGTACAAGTAAACGAGCATCAATTTTCTCTTCAATTACATACTGTTTTTTAAAACAAAATCTTCCATTATTATTTTAATGATTCGCGAGATTTTGCTTATTAACTGACAATGTCTTTCTTACTTGAATATTTAATTACGTTCTTTCAACCGAAAGTCTACATCCTTTTACATATATACCGGAAGTGACGTCTTTGTTTACCGATAACTGTTTTTAAAAGTTTTAATCATAGCATATTAAAGGAAGGCATTAATAATAACGTTATAAACAGTAAGTGAAGCAGTACTCTAGCACACATGCATGACTATGTTTAATATGTTTTGTAACAAATTGATATTCAGCTGGACAATTTATTCCTTTTTGTTTATAATCATGTAGGCAGGTCCACAGGGCGGAAATATCATTATGAAACCTACCGGTAACGGCACTGTCTACATTGGTAAAACGGATATACTGAAGCTCTTTGAGGTAATATACATATCTGACCGATAATGAACGATAATTGTACACATTTTAAAATAGGATGTAGGTATTTTTGTAAGTATGATATACATTGCCAATGGACTGAATGATCGAATGGTAAAATGTTACGGCTTAAACTTACTTAAAAACAATAACCATTGTCAATACCGATCTTTACTTCAAATCATACCAAACAACACATAGCGAGACTCAGAGGAACATAACATCATGGAACTACAAAATGACTACATGTATAACAGGTAGACTGCTTTCTTTCAGATTGTCAACAGCATGCCTCCCGTCTGGGAATTGAAATCCGTTCACGGTTCACTGGGCACGTTCCTCGGAGGAGCTTCGATTGCACTGAATCTTGAAGCTGTGGTATGTCGTTAATAACCAAGAAGTATTTTGCATTTGAAAATAAGTCAAGTGTAAAGAGTTGAATTAAAATAACGAAACAATAGGAAACAATAAATAAATAATCGCAATAAACAAACTACAGAATATATAATTATGAACTGTAATATTAATTCAAAAGTTTTAGTTTTTTTGTTAGTCTGGTTTTAAATACATGTACGTGTTTTTTGTTTGTTGTTTTTTATTCTTTTTGTGTGTTTCTTTTCGTATATGAAAACTCAAGTAAACTTTTTATTACATTCACAAAGAGCATTAAACGGTTTATTTAGGACCCCGAAGGAGGAGCCTTGAAGTATGAGAAGGTTTCTGGTGCATTGCCGCCTGGTGTCGTGCTAAACAAAGCCACCGGGCAGATATCCGGCACAGCACCAGATGTGGATGCTACATATCAGTTCGGTATCCGGGTAACAGACAAGCACGGGAAATATGCCGACCAAATCTTCTCGATCGACACAAGAGGTGTGCTTTCTGTAAACGTACACTTTTTAGCGGTATCTTATCGTAACGCCAATTCGTTATTGCATTTGTTTTTTTTAGTTTGGTAATACGCTAAATTTTGAGTCCACCAAATAAAAACGTCTACAGTTGTCATCATTTTTATACAGAAGTTTAAATTCTTATTCTAGTACGAGTAATTGACTGTCATGTGTAGGAGGAAGATATTCTCTAATGACCTTATAGCTTGAATATATGTTTATTTGGCATGAATAGTGTTTATATTAAAACATATTCAACATATTACACTGAATATGGCAGCTAGTAGTCGTCACTCTATGAATGAAAGTTAATATTTATACAGAATGTACTTAAATAAGCCATACCTTATCATAATAACCATTTAGAAATCATTTCATCCGAAATGGAAAATGACTTGTATTCATGATTCAACGAAGAGGTGACATTTCAATGAAATATGATTACGTTCTTATAAGAAACATACCCATACTATCGACCGAATTCCTCCAATACGCCTTTTCAGTTGACGAGTTACCAACATAATGACAAAACAATATCTGCTGATAAAGGACATGCTATTGTTTACAATGTGTTTTCATTCAGAGAAGAACCAGTGCCTGAGTAACCCGTGCAGTCACGGAGGGACGTGCGTAGACGATATCGACAGTTTTGTCTGTACTTGTCGCCAACCGTACGGTGGAACGACATGTGCTACCAGTAAGAATATTACGGGAAACTTATCTGTAAATTTGCTATACTCACGACTTCGGAACAAATACTAGAATTAGTCAATTTTTGGATATGATACTTGTTTTTTATTTGAATTGGAGAGGTAAATGAAGACTTAAAGTTTTATATGTCAGTTCTAGAGTCAGGCGTGTTTCGTTTCGAGAAGTGAGAACAGTTATTTATTGTAAATCAGACAATGCATATACCTATGTAAACAGCGAGAACCAGACGAGTATTGTTGACTAAGAGAACATGAAAAAAACAATAATATAACCTATCTGATTCTCCGTTAGACTGCGAGTCTCATGCATTTGGGGTAGATCAGAGGACGAAGACGATATCTGATGCCCAGATGTCTGCTCACTACTCCTATGGGGACCATCCCGGCCTCTGACGGACGTCTGAATGCTCCTCAAGGCTGGATCGGACAGAATACAGCCTCTTGGTTGCAGGTATTATATTTATATTATTGAGATATTAATTTGTTCAAGTATAGATATTTTAATATTGTACCAATATAAAATTATTTGAACTGTTCTTCGTCGCAACAAGAAGATGTCGCTATCCATAACCTTGTCTCATAATGTTGTTCAGTGAAAATTCAAATGTTTTCATTGATTTCCGGTATTCAAATAAGTGAAAACATGTGAGAATTTGGATGGTTGTATATAATGATAAAAGTCACCCCTAACTGTGAGCATCCAAGACTTGCTGTCTGAATTTAAGATCCAAAAGATTTGCTGCGGTTATATAAGATAAAGACACTGAGTGCATTATTCAGGTTGATCTCGGGGACATCATGGATGTTCACGCAATTGCTACACAGGGGTACACGTCCTCAACGTATTATACATCAGAATACCAGCTTCAGTACAGTTCTGACGGGAATGCCTTCGTAAACACAAAGAACGGAACAGCAAACATGGTAGGTCGATTACGGCATTAAATATTGATATTACCGTAGGTAAGAAGAATACAAAACATAATCTTATAACCATAAAACCTGTTTAATACAAAAACCAATATAAGCCATTCAACTCACCCGCGTTTGAGTGAATTTAAAAACTATCTGTGCGGTCTTATTGAAGATAGTAGACATCTAAAGGCGATCGGAATTGATGACTTTTAAAAATTACTAAATGTTTTACATGATGCATTTTTCTTATTACAGGTGTATAGCGGAAGCACAAGTGTCAACACCGTTACCAAGCACGTGCTAACTCCTCCCCTTCATGCACGCTTTATCAGATTCAAGCCAGTCACATATAGCAGCCACCCGGGCATGCGCGTGGAAGATTTACGGATGCGAGATTAATTCGTAAATAACGGATATCAGTGTTGATCAATGCATGCAACATTAGTTTTAATTTAATTATGAAATCAGAATAAAAAGTCGTAGACTTAAATGTTTTTCTCGTCGTATTTATTGAACGTTCAATATACATCTACAGACAGAATGGGCAACGCCCAACTCTTAATTCTGAATAATTCAAATAGATTGGTATATTTCCCGTAAGACTCCTTGACGGAGAAATTGATCCTACTGACTATTTATTGTAACTTCATTATGTATAGAAACCACAATATAAATAAACTCTACAGCAAAACAAATTGTACATTTATCAAGGAAATGGAAAACGGTATCCTGAATATTTCATCGGCCCATATATCTTTTAGTCGTACACATTCTTAAAAGAGCAATCTCATTTCCCATATACTCTATATTAGTTGATATCAATTAATCTAATTAAATAACTGTTTTATGTCACGCCACTACATCACTGTATATAAAATACAACTAAAAACTCCCTCAGTAAAAACAAAAGGAACCCGTAATATCAAATTAAAAACATAAAACGAGTGTAAGTACGAGCATCAAACATGAATTTGCACACAGGTCTTACAAGGAACAGACCAGGTGATTTGACTGGAAAACGTCTTCCACTTCATCATCGACACATGGAACGCTAATCTAGGTCAAATATGGGTCAAGTTACAAAGTGAGAGCTAGTGTATAGTGACAATGGAACTGCTAAGTATGTCAACAAGAACCAAACACGTCTACCATCAAATTTAACATTTACAACACTGGTAAGAGGCGCAGCTAGTTAGGCGGACATCAATGTAATTTATTCTCTTGTTTGATATGTACTTCAACGTGTTCTATGCTCGTTGATACGTCTGTTGGTCACCACCATGGCCTTTATTTTGACAGCGTGACATAAACTGGATGAAATGTCCTTGATCGCTAACATACTAGGGTAATCAATTAAGCAGATTGTCATTACTTTTCCGAGACACCGGATTTTATTCTCCTCATCTTACCTTTGTAATGCTCCATAAAATCTATATTTTGGCGAATCTTTGTTGAACCAGTTTTGAGTGTTACACTTACTTTATTTATGCATCGATATTATATTGTTCAGGTTTAATAAGCAATTTCATTTTTCGTTGAACCGACCTCAGTTAGATTTTAAGGTTACTTATTTCCACCAAAGCAGAAATGGGGCATATTTGGTTAACGATTAAGTTATAGTTCATATAGCTTTTAACGGAAATCAAAACTGAAACAGAGTGTGTTTCGTACAGAAACTATTTTTCACTTCTGATGTAATGGCAAAGCCGTGGTGGAATAACACCCTAATGTAAGAGAGAAATTAATATCAACGTCATCTTGTCATTTCTAGGCATATAATGTACATCACACAAGATTCAGAGATTTTTTGATGTTGAGAAAGATTTATTTTTGTAATAAAAGATGCATCATGTAATTCAAACAATAGTCAATCGAATTTCAATGAGATGCTTACAATAGACAAGCTGGACAAAAGAAAAGGAAGCAATTTTGACATCGTGAAATCATTTGTTATATTATCAGACTGTTGCGAAAGCTAGATCCAGTAGTTACGTATCCGACTTGAAAGAGGAAGGAATCCATCAAAGACAACATCCATACATTTCAACTTGAAAGCAGGGGTAGTACCCGCTCTTGTAGGTTTTCGGGTGGATCCGGACAAACCGTGCTTCTATAGGTTCAGGCAGGGACTGGTACTCTGCACTAATTGAACCCTGAAACGTCTGTAATCAATAAAACCGTACATGGTTTTAACATAACTTATGCTAATCAATGGATAATAATATTATTTAATACGTTTGCAGCATTGGGGGATATGTTCTATTTGGTTATTCCGATTTCATCAAGGTAATTAAGATGATAATGCATCCATTCAACTTATTTTGCTGTCGTCCTGTACCATACACAATTTTATGCCAGTTAGTGTAGATTACGGGGGAGAGGGGGTGAAAATATCATTATTAAACGGGATGAAAGCTTTGTTTTTCTTTTGTACTTAAAATGTTGTTTTTAGTAGATACTTTGTTTTCTCGTATGATATTGCTATGGTTGCTGATGAATATGTAACTTGTTAGTGAATATTGATATCAGGAGATGTTGAGTTATAAGTGATATTATTACGATATTCCAATACTTACATGTACACTGGTACTATTGAGATCGTTTACGATATCGAAGGTGGTTCCGTCAGTACTGTATGATAGTGTATACGTCTTCACATAGAACGTTGAGTTTGCCCCAGCTGTTTCTATCAGGAATATCTGTGCTTGACTACCTAGTGATGATATAAGTATTCCTTGTGTAAGGCTGCAGTACTCATACACGTATATATGGTATAACAATGCAGCACAAGTATACAAACAGCTATGTAACTATTCTCATACAGAAATAATACATGTGCTGAAGTTTGCAATACAATCACATGTAAACGCACATATTCAGCGATTATATAATTTAAGCGTTTCTCGCTCTGCAAGTATTGTGGGTGCCTCAATCCATGAAGGTGTGAAGGTGTGAATGTGTTTAATTTCGTTTTGGTCAATAATTTGAGTGGGCATAATTACAAGCAGACGACGTACGTTTATAGCCAATATTAAGTTTATACAAACCCTGCATGACATGCTCAAGCTATGGAGCTATGCATTTAAGGGCAAATAAGATGGTGAAACTAATTTACCCAGATCCACTTGTAACCATGAGTTGGCGTTTTCACCACACCAATGGTTTCCGGTTCTTGACAACCGACCGTCTAATGCCTTTGATAAATACCGAGAGAGGTAGGCGCTCAGCTGTGCGTCTGGGATCACTGATGCGTTCGCTACACCAAGAGCAGTCCTGTTACAGCCTTGACAAATAAAATATAGCCAAATAGTCATGTGTATAATTATTTATATTTTGTTTTATGTTGACAGAAATTAATATCAGGGAAATCACATAACAAAGTGCAATTGAAATTGAGTTATGTATATATAGACGTTACGCAACGAGTGATTGTTGGATATGGAATTTATTTCACACGGGTAAGTTATTTTTTAAAAGTTACAAAAGACACGAGCTTTAGCGAGTGTTTTTTGCAACTTTTAAAAAATAACTTACCCGTGTGAAATAAATTCCATATCCAACAATTTTCGAGTCGTGTGACCTGTTTCTACCACAATAATATCGGCTTGAATCAAAGGGAAACGTGGCCAAGTATAATTTCGCGTATGCAAATAAAGTGTACCGGTGACGTCCGGGACCCGGTGATGTGACGTCATTAGATTATTGATGACGTCAATAACAATTGCAGCTTGGGTCAAAGTTCACCCTGTTAGCCAATCAAAATGCGTACAGAGTTTATACCACGTGTGGTATAAACAGATTGTTAATCAACAGCTGTAATGATTAACTGATGGTCTGAGAGTTAAATAACACACCGTATTGTGGTAGAAATATTTTTGTTTGATAGACCAGAGAGAAGAAAGCGATACACTTACTGACATCACAAGTTGGTCCCCCGTACCCCGTCGGGCATGTACAGGTAAACCCACGAAGAGTGTTGGTATTATTACATTGTCCATTGTTGTGGCACATTTCACGGACACACTGGTCTACCTCTGTATCAACATCATCAACATATTAAGAACACATGTTAAGAAATAGTTGAACAACAAATATATTAATCTATATCTCAAAGTAATAGGCATCATAATTCTCATATATGTACAAATATTGGCGTGCATTTTTCCTCCTTGTAGGTTTTTTTTTTATAAATACGCCATTATGTAAATAAAACAGTTATGATCACGTCTAAATACCTAGTGTTTCTATCTTGAAAACTGCATCGGCGTACTTATCACTTGTGTCAAGTGCCCGGATGGTGAACGTGAAAATGGCGTCTTCATCCGGGACAATACCTTGAATTCTCCAGGGATTTTTCACTATACTTAGACCGGTAGGAAAATCTCCAGCAACAAGTTCAAAGCGAACGTCCTGACTTTCGGGGTCCTGTAAAATTATAAAAAGTTTAAAGCAGTGCCAATGTTTTAAGAAATCCACAATAAAACGCTCTCTCCATTGTTCGAAGAATTTATCACAACTGAACCCAAACCCCAAACCTAACCCAAAAGAAGAGAGCCTACATGAAGGAAAGATAAACTGAGTTATTAAGATTCCCTTTTTAATTTTCACGATAGGGTAATGGTTTCTGTTGAAGTGAAAATCAATGATTACCAACACTTCCAGAGGAATCGCTATGCCCGAGCCACCCTCAAACGTCCCCGAGTAGCCGACATGTCCATGTAGACGCCATATTGGAGGCATATTGTTGATGATCTATAACAAGCAATGGATAGTTTCATCTATAAACACCTAGTAAACTTTTACTGTTTTCGAATCAATTTATATAAGTTTGTACTCATTTGATTCAAGTGAATTTAACAGCCGATTTGAATGACATTCTAGCATGCGTTTTCTGGTCTTCCGATGCCGCCGTAAAGTCACCAAAACCTCACACATAATTTTTTACTAATTGTTACATACGCATGAAGTTCTATTTTACTACGACTACTTTTGGTTTTGTTTATTTTGTTTAACGTCCTTTTTTGGTTTCAAGTTGGTAGTAGATGGTATGTAGACGTAGGTTGACATATATGTCTATATTCAGTATCAATATTTTATACACTTTATAGTGAAGCTATTTAAATGTGTTACGTATTCGCAATTAGTACGGTATATATGACGTCAAATCAATGGTTACAGAACATCACAAAATAGAGCTGTGGTTATGAATATCTTTATACTAAAGGGATATGACCGAGTTGATAAGATAATTTGGGTGGGATGAGTTTTGATGAACTAATACACGTACGTCAATAATTTCCTGGAGATCATAGCCATCAAACATTACTGTTCCTGAGCCGTTTCGTTTTGGCTGGATGTAGATGTCGCCGTTCTGTCCCGACTAATAAATATAGGTATACTGTACTGTACATAAATAATTGTACAAAATAAATCTCAATAATTATTTATTTGCATTGCTTTGTCATTGTTTACCTTTGTATTAAAACACCGAAATGTCTTTATATTTCATTGTTCGTATTGATTTTGATGAAAACTGTATAGTGCATAATATAGTGTTAACCTAAGCATGAAAAACAACATATGTCATAATAACTGATGATGAATGCTTTAATATTGATAATTGTTTTTATGCATAAATATATGAGAAACTCGTCTCTTAACGATTTTTATATAGATTTAATAGCAGCCCTAAACGAAAGCAGAACGGAAAATGAAGGGTGGATACCTAAATGCTTCCACTCTTCTCAACTGTACATATTACATATAGTCGATACTCTCACTACTTCAAATCTGATCATACCTGTCCCAAAAATGTTCCATTCTTCTGGGCAGCTATTTTCACATTTGGATAGTCCAGCTGGAGAACGCTAAATAAAAGTAACACGTTTATTCAAAAAGGATGAACTATATATGTATACAGCAGTTTTCATAAGAGATTTTTTTATTGAGTTTTAATTTTGTTTTTCTGTAATGAATGTTTTTGCATATATTCATTGTTCAATTATTTTCTGCAACAGATTTTTAGTCAATATGAGAAAAAATTATATCTCTTTGTGACGTCACCACGTCATAATGAATCTGTAATCTCATATTTGTGAGGTTTGGGATAAGCAGTCACGTGTTATCAAACACGTTGTAGTATAATAGAAATATTATATTGAAAAGGTGAAAGAGACTTACAGACGGAGTAACAATAAAAATAATATGGACCCTTAAATTAATTCATTATCCTATGATATATCTAACAAGCATGCTCATTGGCTTGAGAACTTATGATATCAGCCAATAACGTAAACGTTGTGAACGTCGCCTTTGGTTGACTGATACAGCTGTAGAACCATTTCTAAAGAAACGAGTCCAACAATTAAAGTAAATTTTTACCTGAATTAGGTTAAGTAAATCAAAAATAAGAAAATTGATAGTACATACAATACAATAAAGAAATATATTATCTAAGAATTAACGTGAAAATATTGTTTGTGTTATACGGAGCTATAACCCAAAAGCAAAGTACATGTACTCTAAGTAACCCGCAAAGCGCTTTATGATGTGAGTTCACTCCGTTTTTGTGTGTTATAACTCCATAATAAAAATATATATTCAAGTTGAATCTTTATTATTATATTGCAACTACATATAAGGAAATCTTTGATATATATAAACTATCTAATTAAACGAATTTCTGTGTTGTCAACAATTTGTCACCAGTTTAAATGTGTTCTTTATTTTGAATTTCACAAAATTAGAATTGTGTTTTAAATGTGATGTACCTGTACATAAAAGCAAAACAGACTGTGACGTCACTTCCGCCGAGACAACATTTAAATTATGCTCATCAATGAGTGTAATGTAAGTGAAAATAGATAAACAAATACTTACTCGCCAGGAGAACCGGCAATGGCTGATGTAATTAAACATAAAGATATGGATGTAATTCCAATAATCAAAGCCATTTCTGCTTTTTTGTTCTTCGAAGCAAGTTTATGTCAGTAATTACTATTACACTGGCATGTTTGTGTAGGCAGAGTATCAGCCGGGACAGGAGAAGTGTGAGTGTTTAACCTGGAATGTCAATAAATCCAGTACCGCCGAATTTACCTGGATAAAATATCCTGTATGTGTCTACTGCGTTTAGCGGTATAGCGACTCATCAGTTCCTTGAAACATTTTACATTTTTTTTACTAAGGTGGTTTTCAGAACGAAACAAAATAGACAAAATAAACCCAGACTGTTACACACAATTACAAAATAAAAACTGTTAAAGGAATAACAGGATGGCAATTAAAATTCCACTGAACAAAGGTGGTGAAGTAAGGATGTTCCTGGAACGGGCGGTTTTCTCTGTCTACGTGTTTTAGCCATAATGAGAGATTAAGTAGAAATATGTGGAATATGTGGAAGCATAATCAACTATACTAGCCGAAACGCACGGTATTTCCACGACTATACATTGTTGCGGCATAAAAGTGAAAGGGAAAAAGGCTAAAAAAATAACACAAAACAGCAAAGAAAATTTCAATCCTATAAAAGTTCATGTATAGAAATAAATATATAGCTACTTTTCCTACTTTAATATGTCAACATTACTGGTAAAATTTGAGATAAACATAATGAATTCAAATATTAATGAATAGACCTTGCTCAATTCGTATTAAAGACATCTGCAAAGTAAATTATGTGGAAATTCTTTTTTTTTAACAAATGCATGATGGTGCCGTTAACTCGGTCATGATATGATCCACGAGGACATCCAGTGAACAGCCTAATAGTTTTGTATCAGTATGACCTAATTAGGATCGCTTGAGATCGAAGTAGGGAAGTTTCGTAAGTTTCGTATTTCATGGGCGGCAGAAAGGACCGATGGTAAACTGATATTAAATTATGGCAAAGTTTCTTATACAAATCAAGGGCGGGAGCAAGAACCGATGGCGAAATGATATTCAACTATGATTGAGTAAATATAGAAACTTCTCACGAATTACATCTAAATTAGATGCAAGCAGTTATCAGGTATTCTTTAGACAAAACAAGCGTCATATTTACATCATCTTAACGTTTGGCAAGAATAGCTATGGCTAAAGGTAGCGTAGACCTTGCAAAGTCATTCAGTTTCACTTTTGTGTATGCTGTCGATGTGTTGTTTTTGATAGCAAACACTTTATTGACCTAGCTGAGGATATGCTCTTTAGGACTTGAAACCAAAGACATTACATTTTCTTTATCATCAGCCGGTTTCCTTGACCTTTACTTACAACATAATCATCAGGGACAACTTTCTAAATTTTTCTATTCTTCGTTCATATTTTTCCATCAGTTAATGTTTTTGAGTTATAATTAGTGTTTGGTTTTACGATATATTCACTATTGTTTTTTTCTTTGTTTTTTGGGGTTTCTTAAAAATAAAAAAATAAAAAAAGGCCTAACTCTGTAAAGGCTTTTTCACACGTTACCTACGTTTAAACGTAACTAATAGAAACAAAAGATAAAACATACAAATATCACAACCTATTAAAGCAGACCCAATGGGCAAAGGATCATTTAAAGCACAGTAGACGTCGAGTTAATATGCGTCATTAATAATAGTTAAGACTAGCAAATTAATTCACAGTAGACAATAGATAGCTTTACGTAAACAGAGATAAGGAAATCACATTTAAACTGTGCATTTTATCATATTAATTACTGTGCAATGGTGGCATTAATCGGGATGAATACCAACGTAACACTATTATGAACACAACGAATACAAGTGACACACACGACATTGTAAGGTTCTAGGGAGAATTTGACATTCGCAATCCGCCTAGTCACACTATTCTTACCTATCGCCTGTTGCTGGGTTACTGTCTGAGATTTAGGACAAGAGAGATCAATTAGAACGAAAAATATAGAACAAGGAAGTTCTGTGGAAGGTACTCGTGTCTTTTAGCTTTGTCATTGCTCCATGCCTCGTTGTTAGGTTACGTAGATTCGGAAACATTGCGTAGACGTAAACTACGCCCGAGGATTAGCCTGGTTTTAGAACAACAAATAACAGTACGGATCCAACCTTGGCCCCAACCTGTGTCACCCATTTATGTTGGCATGGTGATACTGAAATGGGTTGATTAACGTATCCGACACAATCTGAGCCGGGATAGCGGTCTAAAGGAACAGTTTCCGGTAACTAAAAAGATAGAAATCCATCATGGCGGCAATGTACGCGATTTTCGTAATATTGCCAACACTCGTTACATCCAGGTAAGGGAATAATATACTTTAAATATCGAAAATACTAATTTGTCCCTGATATTTGTATTCTATACCGACTTTCATATAATTTTTTTTACAGTTTTTTCCAGATAGATTATCCAAATGTAAACATATCTTCAGAACCAAACGGGGACCTGATATTTGAGGTAGGCTAAAGTCTTTATCCTTTTTTTCTTTGTTCAATTCCTGTTTGTATATGGTCCGTTTTAACTACAGCATCATCATGATTTAATGTATTTCTGTTTAACGTCAGTTTATTTCTAAATCCTGCAAGTAAGCAATTTCAAAATACATATGTATTTGACAGTATATAATAATTTGTAATTCACACTTATTCATGACCAATATTTTCGGAGTTTGGGGCACTATGGGTATCGATGTGAATATGCAGGTTATGTACGAGTTAATATGTACGGGGCTATTTTTCGCACCTATACCAAATTGTATTCTTCAGATGCACACATGTTAATGTCAGTTTTACCACTTTAACATCAGACAACTGCGATCTATTTTTCACGAACAATAATTTACTGAAATGGCAACAACACAGAAAGCATGATTGACTTGTGCCTCACAAACGCATATGTTTGCGTTTTGCATACTGTTACTTGTTTATTTAGAGTAGTTCCCAATGAAAACAATACTATTCTTCAGGCTGGCCAGAGTGGAGATGTTATCCTGAAGCCTGGGGCTGGTGGAACCGTCTACATAGCCGGTGTGGACCTGCGAAAAATCATCGAGGTTGGTCAATAAAGCATACTGATATGACTACCAATTCTATTATAGTATTATATGCATGATTTGTTGTGTAATCAGGGAGGGATTGCCATGAAGGAAAATGGATTGTTTTGTTTTTAAACTTAAAGTCTAGAATTTCTTTTCAGAGATTTCAAGCTTGATATTAAAGATGACGTCAAATAACGACCGAGGTATGATTTAAAACAACTAAACTTTCAGATGAAGTTTCATTGACATTCCCATGAAAGAATACCATATTTTATTTTAGAGATTGCATTAACTCCGATTCCTATGATGGCGAAGCAACTTTTGCCTAATGATAATTAAATAGACTAAATACCTTCCCACGTTTGATTAAGGATGTTCGTGTTTCAGAAAGTGAAGAGCCTACCCCCTATTTGGACAAAGCAGTCTGTTCATGGGTCACTGGGTACATTCAACGCAGGGAAATCACTCTCGGTATCCGCAGAAGCGAGGGTAAGTAACCCTTCATTATCTACTTCTATATCCTGTAGAAATATCACGTAAATCGATGCAGTATGAACTCCTTGCATTATGTCACGTGACATTTCAAACCAAGAGCAAAACAACTGCTATGAAAGACAATTGTTACGTGACCGTTATTTATAACATCTTCTGATTTTTAATATGTAACCTTTATAATCGTACAGGATCCTGACGGTCAAAGTATTGTGTACGAAGTAGTATCCGGTCACCTCCCTCCCGGCACTACACTCAATAATGCAACCGGGGTGATATCCGGAACTGCTCCCGACGTGGATGCTACCTACCACTTTGAAATTCGCGCCACCGATATTCACGGAAAATATGCTGACGGATCCTTCAGCATCAACATCCGGGGTCTGTTCCATAGAATTGTTTGATCTTCTCGTTTAATTGATTCTAATATCCCAGAGACAGGATGCATAGAATTAAACCTTATTAATTCAGAAGTTGAAAGTTCTGCCATCATTACAATCTATAGTTATTTATATATAACTGTTTAATTATTTAACTTTATATCTTGTTATTTATTATTGATTAAGATTCATATACTTCAAAAATTTTACCCAGAATAAAAACAGTATAAAATGTTCTTTCAGAACAGGACCAGTGTAAAAACAACCCATGTGAGCATGGTGGAACATGCACGGATGACCTGAATAAATTCACCTGTAGTTGTCCCAAGGGATATGGCGGGGACAGATGTGAATCAAGTGAGTTATCTCCCGTTTTTTGACGGACCTTGTATAAATAATGATATTACTTCATTTATTTGCGGATTATTCCCTGTACGCCTTTTACTGATATTAACCTTATATTCAGTTTAATGTGTTAATAATGATATCTACTTGGTTAGTTTGTTCTCTGCGCGCATTCGGAGTGGATCAGAACGTTAAAAACATCCCCGACGCCCAGTTGTCAGCTCACTTGACCTATAGCACCTACAACGCCCACGATGGTCGCCTGAACTCAAAGACGGGATGGATAGGGAATGGATCTGGGTCATACTTACAGGTATGTTGTATACTGTATCACATGTAGTATGGGCGTATCAAATATATATTAATAAAAATCATGTATGTTACCTTCAATGCGAAATCTAATACATTTATCTAGGATTCATCTGTAGAGCAAATATATTGATAGTTCACAGGCATATAAATCATTATATACTCCGTTGCAATAGAACAGATGTAACCATTGTTCGTAAGCATTATGGTTAACCATGGGTTCTGCTGTTGACATAAATACCGCGGGATTTGCTACTTACATTAACCTTGAATAAGGGATATTGTGAACCTACTTATCCAGATTTAAGCATTTTATTCGATCTACTGCTCGCCTCCTATATATGATCAACACTTTAGGCCCCTTATCATCACTAACTAGTCCTAGACACAACGATATATGTGTATGTTGTGGTTTAATTCATTTCGGTTCTAGCTATCATTTTGTTCTGAGAGGTGCTAACAGTGTGTGTCTTTAGTACATGTCGAATCTGCAACACTCTTTTTTAACATACAATTGCCATAGTGTTCAATAATTAGATACATAGAATAGAAACACAAATGATGAAGGGAGAAAAACACAATGATGAAGAGAGATAATGTTCGGTTTGCACTCTGACTGGGATTCGAACTCACCAACTCACCTAAGGAAAAAAGGCTGTTATCACTGAGGCAAGTCGACACCCTAGGGATCATAGGTCTTGAGTTTGACGCTCCTGAGTATCTTCGTCTTATATAATAGGTACACGCGGTCATTCAAACATATAAATTGTGGAAAATTTAGAAATAGCATCATCACAACATTATCAAGCAATTGGAAAATATATGTTGATTAACGTGCATTTTCACCCTCTTTGAAGAATGTTTGGGGAAAAATATAAGACTTTTTTATAAGGTATTTACGTTTCGGAGGAAAATATGATATAACGTCATGAGAACATGTAACAAATCTCTTTCCTCGGAGGAATTACTACGCAGCTCTTGTAGCCAGTCAAAAGCGACTTTACAAATGGTGACGTTATTTCAAATGTTATGAGGTAATGCGATTTTAAGGGAAACAAGATTGGAAAACTTTTAAGATATTAGTTAAACCATCCATGCTGATCGTTTAACTATATAAACTCTTGTATAATGGATAGCATTACTTGTATGTTTAGGTGGATCTTGGTAACGTATCGACAGTGTACAGCGTGGCAACACAGAGTTACCGTTCTTCCTCTTACTACACACTTACCTATACTGTAACCTACAGCCAGGACGGCAACACCTTCCTCGGACGCCGCCGGAGTTGTCGGAAATGTAAGTTATAACTATTCAGCCTAAAAGGATTTCTAGTTCCTTTTCAGTAAATTTCACACAAATAGAAAAATTCACGGAGCAATTGAGAAAATGTGGTATTATCTTTGTGTTTTATGACAGTTGGTAATGAGGATCTGAAGATACGAAACTAAACTTAACATTTCATTATCTTCACGAGCATACGATGTCATGTTTCCATTAAAAAGTTTGCGTTAAATAAAAGTAACGTTGTAAGAATTTTCAAAATAGCGTATAGAATTGGTGTAAATCTTCAAAAGTACTCAGTGCAATATTTTTGTTTGTAGACCTTTTCCGCCAGTGCAAGTTACGACCTTGTGATTAAGCACGACTTTAGGGCACCAGTACAGGCCAGATTCGTCCGCTTTCACCCAAAACTGTGGCATACAGGAGGCCAGCCTGGGCTGAGAGTGGAAGTATATGGTTGCAACTGAACATTCCTTCATTTTATCAATAAAACAATCTTCGAAACAATTGATTTGTTTGATATATCAATCATATACACATTCTGTACAAGAACGTCGATGAAGCAGATGACGCTTTCTCTTCCGAAACACCTCGTCTTGGTATTCATGTGGTTTTTACAGTTCGTGCTGAAGTTATATATTATCAATATTTGCCTTTATTTGATCTTTCTGAGTTAATACGTCGGTAATCCCTTATTGTTTTAGTAAATGTGATGGTATCTAATTAGTGTGTTTTGTAGTACTTATACTTCTTGTTTTTGTTTGTGTTCAAGCAGCTTATACAAACACTACTCATTTAATAGGAATGAAGTTGATTAACGTTTAACTACCTATGCCTCGGACTAATTTGTTTACTGGATGCATAAGATTTTGAGTCTTTGCAATAACATATATCAGATTGATAATTTCATCAATAATTAGTTTGGTTAAATATTAACGTTTAATCAATACCAACGGTCATTTAGGGACTTCATATGCGTTTGCCAAAAGAGAGTCGTGTTGAATTCATGGGTCTAGAGGAGGCTGGGGTACATTCGTTTGTTCCTAATAGAAACCTGATGCCGATTCTACAGTGCCATCTCACTGAGGTATACGGCCAAAGCTTTCAAACGATGGACACAAAGTGAAGAAATATTTAGGGAAGAAGAAAAAGATAATGTCACAATTATAGTCGCCTCTTACGAATCCTTACGGCCTATCTGAAGGAGTAGTCAATCAACGCTTTCTAAAGTGCTACCACACTGAAATATCATAAACTAGACACCATTCGATCCGATCACCACATTATCCTGACAATGAGGAAACTAGTTCTTTTTAAAGATGAACGTAAGACAGCAAGTACCAATTTTACAGATTTTGAAAGACATCGGTAAATGAAAAGGCAGTTACAAGTGGAAAATTATAAATGTAATATAAATATTTCTCAAAACTGGTCAATCATACATTGAATATTTCAGTAATTCATGAGATCATACTATAAAGGAATGTTAAAACTTGTGTCATTTTCCTCTCAAACACTTAAAGAAATAAAGGGACAAAATGTCAGTACTCAATATTTGATAACGACATTTATTAGATTGAGATAATACAACGCACTAATTTGCAAAAAAAATAAGTGGGGAACTAGTGGGAAATCCATATGGAGCCTATCTTTACACCCCACCAACGCCATACAATTAGTAAGGATTCCAGCAACCTATACCGTCATACACGCAATACCTCAATGCCATATTATATATAGAGATTCACGAATAAAAAAGTAAAAAATTCTAAGAAGAAATTAGCTGATCCACTTTTATTTCAATTTACATTCAATCAGATACCATACACACGACAACCGTACAGTTCCACTTTAAAGCAAGGTCTTGAACTATATGTCTTGGGATGGAAACGAACAAACCTGGCATCAATTGGTGTTGGTAGATAGCTGGAACGCGTACTTGTTGACGCCGGGAACGTCTACAATGTAAAATGGAGGACAATCCATTAGTATTAATGCATGTTTTAGGAATAATTTCTGTTTATATTCCCTAATGTTTTTTTTATCTCTCAAATAGCTATATTCAAAATATCCTGCTTTACCTATTGCGCTAATTGTTCTGTATTTTCGTCTAGTCTCTCTGGTCAGTGTTCAATGATTTTTTTTATTACATTGAAGTTGAATCTAACACTCAAGTAATTCCACACATCATTCTTTGGTGGCAATATAAACATTTCTCTGTTCAATCAATTTCAGCTAGGTCTCAAAATTTCAGTTGAAATAATTATTTTAAAAACGTTCTGCCAACCGTGGTTTAAGCCATGGATAAAAATACTATTTTACTAAAGGTTATTATGCCAATTTTAATTATCTAGTCGGCTTCCGGCTACATCACGTGACCTGATTCTATACATACATGTGTGTTACCATTGGTGTCGGTAACTTCCTGGAAGTTGTTTCCGTCTGTACTGTAGGACAGTGTGTAACCCGTTGTGTACTGAGGACTAGAATAGCCTTGTTGTGTCACTTTGTAGATCCGGGTTATATTTCCTGAGAACACAATAACAGAAAACATATCAAATCTCTATACATGGTGTAGAAAACATTGTCTTCCTGTGTAGGTTGTGCTGATTATTATGTGTAATAAGCACAACAAAAAGGATGTATAACACTTTTGAACTATGAAATATACGTATTATTGTATTATGATCTCGTGCTATTAAAAGTCATTAAAAGCGTAAAGGAAACACTCTTGATATATGAACACATATATTATTTATAATGACCGCAAAAATGGCACCAATAGAAACGTAAAAGATGAAGAAGAAGAATACTATTTTCTATTTGTTAGTTACCTAAGTCGACTTGCAGCCATGAATTGGTACCTTGGCCACACCAACCGTAGCTACTAGCGCCGTATCGGCCATTGGAGGCAAGATAGCTACTGTAGGTTAGATAGGCGGTCATCTGGGCATTAGGTATGGTGCTTCGACTATGTATACTGACAGCGTGACTGGAACATGCTTAGATAAAAGATAAATACATTATAAAAATAACCTCTCTGTAGTAGGTCTACTCGTATTCAACATTCAATATTGATAGTTGGTATTTGTAATACATATTGACTGTGTCATTGTGTAATTTTCCTGCATAGCGATGACTTATTGAAATGTTTTGCCGTTCATGTCTATCAGGCACTGTGTATATTATTCAATGTTACATAATATCAGGAAGAAAAAACATAAATAAATCACTTAACAATGTGGAAGACCAAAATCAAGGTATTATATGCTCGATGTGCAATTACTGATTTACTGTCAGTATATTCTGAACGATTACACTAACACCTGGGGTATATTCGGCACCAGATCTCCGTTATTGCAAGGAGACAAACATTAACAACCTATAGTATACATACCACAGCCTCTCAAAACACATGCACTCGCCACACGCATGCATGTCGCACGCACGGGAGGCCGTCCTTAAATGCCCTTAGCTGTTGATTGGACGTTAAACAATAAGAAACCAAACCAAAACAAAATATAGACATGTCAATCATATATTGAGGTCATAGCCGTATTCTTATGACTCTATAAATTGAAAAAAAATAAACCAACGCTATGTTTCCATACCGAATTCACATTTAGCCCCGCCGTAAGTAGTGGTACAGTTACATAGGAATCCTCCCGTCGTGTCTGTACATTGACCGTTGTGTAGACAAGGGTTGGATGAACAGTGATCAAACTCTGAAATATATATTGATGTCCTTATATTTGGAAAACGGCACATATAATCAACACTACTTCCAGGAAAAAGGAAATACATTTCTTGAAATAATAGACATTTCAACTAAAGATAACATAAATGGAAGTAAAACTCACGTTAAAAAGATTTTTTGTGGAGAGAAGATCTTCTATTATCTGTTACATATGCTACTTAACGACAAAGTTATTGATTCGAATAAACAGGGAGGTCTTCGATTTCTTAATAAAAACCGAAGTTTTACTTTCTTTTCACGTATATTATTGTCAAATTAAGTCTGAACATCACGCATGAAGTTTGCACGAAGTGAGGAAATAGCAACAACTTTGGCAATGCAAAGTGACAGAGGTCAGGGTCATAGAGCATTCCCGAAAAGGCAAGTCGTGCTCTTTCATTCGAGGAAGTATTTTGAACTACATTGGAAAAGAACAATTTGAAGAAAAAAAAATCCGCAAGTGTGATGTTTTGAAGTTTGAAGAACAAAACTGTAAATTTTGAAGTTTGGTGCAAAAGCCTACAAATATCATTACAATCTGTATCTATATTTAAATACGTGAAATTAAGAATTGATAAGATTGATTATTATTCGCGGAATTGTAATGCGGACAACCGTGGTTAAGTACTACTCCATAATACACATACACTTCACCAGTTCAGACCTAAAATTGGATTTACTTTTTATCTTTGGTCACAACTTTTCACATGTTTCACCTAATCAAGGATAAAGTCACCAACGCGATGACAAGGATAGTTAGTGGACAGAGAGACGGTAAATGGACAGTAGTCACACAGTGTGACATAAAATGATTCAAAGACAGAGTAAGTCGTACCTAATGTTTCCATCTTGAAAACTGCATCAGCGAATTGGTTATGCATATCGATTGCCCGGATGGTGAACGAGTAGCTAGTGGTTACATCAGGAACCACGCCCATCACGTGACCGGTAGTACCGTTCAGCGTAAAACCTGGTGGGAGATTTCCAGCAACGAGTGCAAACGTCAAGGTTCCGCCTTCAGGGTCCTAAAACAGTTAACCAATGCTATTGTGATATAGTACTCTAAAAGGCATACTTATTTGCTCTAAATTGCCACATATACAAATGTAGCAATGTCGACCGGTGTATTTTCTAATGCATGAGTAGGGTTCAGATGAATTATATATTTCATAAATGTAAGCCTTTCCTTTTGCAATTAATAAAAAGCATGCATTCGTTAGCTCTATCAAGTTTACCTCCGCTTCTAACTTCAAGTCGACTTTTTCTTCCCCTTTAAAGGTGCCGAAAAATCCAACATGGGCATGAGGAGACCAAACGGGAGGGAGGCTTGTAGCAATCTTGTATATGAAAGAAAACACACTTAATCAGACCAAAGCATTCAGACATAGTACGTATCCAAATGTATGTCATTCCTGGTCAGAAAATATTATCATTTACCATCAATTGAATGTACAGATGTCAGAGACCAAACAAACAAGATGTTATCGCCTTTCAAAACAAACTGACAGTAACAGTGGTGTCAAAATGAATAAGACTGCGCCATACAGCTACTTCGACTAGGACTTGTCAGTAAAGCTAATGGCATATCAAAAGTGTCGGAGAAGGAGGCGACCAAAAATAAAACTCGAAATAGAAAAAAACCAAAGTCTGGATAGTGAGATGTAAAATTAGCTAACTTCAGTGTATAAAGGGTATTGATGAAGCGAGTTATCATGAAGGGGGGATGTAAAAATAGCTAACTTCAGTATATAAAGGATATTGATGGAAGTGAGTTATCATGAAGGGGGGATGTAAAAGTAGCTAACTTTAGTATATAAAAGATATTGATGGAAGCGAGTTATCATGGAGGGGAGATGCAAAAGTAGCTAACTATAGTATATAAAGGGTGTTTATGAAGCGAGCTATCATGAAGGTTAAGTAAAATAGAGATCAGCAGACGTTCCGGACCATTTACTTCACCCGAAGAAGTATGTTGTAGAGCTGGAGAAGGTAGAATACGTTACCTGTATGATATGAAGGAGGTCTACGTCATCCAAGTATACAGAGCCTCCGTTCGGTCCGGGTAGTATGTACAAATCGCCGGTGGTACGGCCAGACTAACGGCAAGAACATTAATATAATTCAAAGCAATGTATTTTCTCAATAATATGGCAAAATTCAAGTGATCTTCATGACAACGGAAAATATTAAAACACTTATGTCATGCGTAAATTATGAACATTCATGCAGATCATTACAAATTTTAAAAAAGTGATGTTCAGAATCGATGCAAAAAATAAAGTTACACAATTTCAAATCTACTCACTTAAGTCCTTCTAGTCATAGAAAAGATATATGTATATTACAGGCAGTATCTACTTTCTTTGTAGCTTAACATTCTTTATAACCTAGAACTTTGGTTTGTTTATTTTGTTTAACGTCCTATTAACAGCCAAGGTCATTTAAGGACGGCATCCCGTGCGTGAGACATGCATGCGTGTGGTGAGTGCGTATGTGTGTTTTGGGAGACTGCGGTATGTTTGTGTTTAGTCTCATTGTGATAGGCCGGACCTTTTGCAGGTTTATAGTGCTACCTCACTGAAGCATACTGCCGAAGACACCCGTTCATTGGACCAGTGTGAAACTATGAAGAACGTAGGCTGAATATGCAGTCGGTACATAAATAAGGGTAATGTGAGAACAGTACAACTGATATAAAAGTTTCTGAACAATGAACTTGGTGTGATTATCAAATTGTACCTGTAGAGACACATTGCCGTCGTCCTGGGCCGCTATAATGACGTTCGGGTATCTGATGTCAAACACCCTGTAACAATAAATGTTAGAGTAGAGAATGGAACCAGCTGTCTATTCTCTATCGTTATAATCATTGAAAGGTGCTGATATCTGGGCCCAGTTGTTCAAAAGGTGATTAGGCTAATCAGAGTTTAACAACAGTATTATTAAAATCCTGATAATTTATAGTAAAACTTGTTTGACAAAATTTTCTTAAACTATAACATCTACCAGTCTCTTTATACATGCTGATTTTGAAGGGTATACACATATATTATTGAAAGTAAAGGAGAAATGCGATTTTTACTATTCAAGCGACTAAGCCTTTTAAAGGACTGGGCCCTGATGTGACTTTTGCTTAATACTTAATATATAAATAATGATATAATATTGTAGTACAGTGGAGCCAAGGTGTTTTAAACTGTAACATACAACTGTTACGTCCTTCTAGAATTCGTGAGTGATATGGAGGGACCATTAGAATCGAAATAAGCCGAATGAAATGTTCAAATCCTGATTAGGGTTACACAAGACCTATAATTCGTAAAGGGCTTCAATATCGGATCTCAAAAGAACGTTAGATAAGTGTACCGTTCTGGACCGTGTCACTAGAAACGTAACTAGAACGTTACAATAACCTCGACATTATGCAATGCCCTTGCCGTTATGATTGCCCTATCAGCTGTCTCTTCAAACTGTCTCATGGCATTTTCGTTTCCAACATTCTCGTTGAGTCAAGCAATTAAATACTGGAATTCAGACTGTGACCTTTGTCTCTATTTGTTTTGACTTATTTTTTGTTGTAACAATCGTAATCTTAAGATTCTTAAGTATTCTGCTTTGTAATTGAGTGAATACTTCTGTGAATATTTCTTTGTTTTCCTGGCTATGTCATGTTATTCAGTGATTGTCGAGTGACGGGGTTTAACGTCTTATGACTAGCCAGGGTTACATGAGGTTTGTTGGCAAGGGGACACCAACAGCAAGGATCTTATGAGGCTGGATTCAGGGGGACACCAATAGACAGGATTGTGCGAGGTCGGATTTCAAGGCGACACCATCAACCAGGGTCATATGAGGTTGGTTTTCAAGGGGACCGACACCACCAGCAAGGGTCGTATGTGGACGGTTGTCAAGTGAACACCAAGAAAAGGAAACAAAGCACGGAAAGAAGTCACGGAAAAAAGACAAACAGGTAGACAAGAAAAGTAAGGAAAGAACAAATAAGGCAAGGATCTGGACTATAGAAATGGTGGCAGCATATACATTTTAAACAATTTAATATCCCTAAAGCCGCGTCCATATCATACGATCGTGCACGTACATGTAGCTGACCGTAGTCGGGAATGACTGCATTGGGTCGTAGTTGGACTAAGTTAAGGGTAACAAATACTGGATAGATATTGATCGCTTAGTAAATGACAACTTGGTCTGCCGTATTCAACTGCCAGTGTGAAAAACTTACAATACATGATACCCAAACAAGACGTTATTTTAAATCAAATAGTGGATAGATATTGTTCCCTCAGTAAATAACAACTTCGTATGTCGTATTAAACTGTCAGCGTGCAAAATAATACAACCATTGCATTTGATTGAACATGTCAACTAAGCAAACACAGAAGTATGTAAAATTATTTATCTTTAGCTACGTATACTAATAATTCAGAAGACATGCTTATCTTTAGGTTAATAAATTGTGAAATTGCTACAAATGTTTCTGCACAAGTATCATTAAAACTTACCCATCATCTGCTGCAGCTGCTGAAGCCAATACCAGCAGTACCAAAGCAAACATTCTTCTTGATATTCAAAACAAGTCCTTTCTTAAAATGACAAACTTCCGGCCCTTCAAAACTCCTCGGTAATACCACAATGCTATGTCGCTACCCGTGTGATTTAGACACCGATTGCTCTGTTGCATAGCGGAGTAAGAATTCCTGTCCCATGTCGGGGCTAGATGCTTCATAAAGTATTGCGGACTATTCACAAGTCTTACTAACTCATCGTCACCTTGGTCAGCATTAAATATAAAAAAAAATTCACACAAGCAAATTTTATTTTTTATGCGACATGATGTCAAAAATTACAGCGATTTGATGGCAAACTGTCACGATAACAGTAAGCTATTAATAGTATAATTGAATGTAACCCATTGTGATTTGTTGTTACCCATTGTGATTTGTTGCTACCCATTGTGATTTGTTGTTACCCATTGTGATTTGTTGCTACCTATTGTGATTTGTTGTTACCCATTGTGATTTGTTGTTACCCATTGTTATTTGTTGTTACCCATTGTGATTTGTTGTTACCCATTGTGATTTGTTGTTACCCATTGTGATTTGTTGTTACCCATTGTAATTTGTTGTTAGGTTAAATTGTTTCGGTATCAAAAACACACATAGATTTGATTTAGGTTCACCAATCAATCCAATTCTTTATTAGTCTTGAGAGTATACATCTCATCAACATCTTACAATTATAATATTTTCCCTGCAGGTAGGGCGTAAGAATTGTACCTGCTGCCCCCATTGCATGATCGTAAGAGGCGACTAAATTTGGGATCTTATCTTTTCTCTTCTTTCTGAACAACTTTCTTCTTCCTAATGTCTCCCTTGACAATGCCTCACTTTTGGCCTTTAGTTGAGCGTTCGCCCCTATGATGAAGGCTTTGGGCCCTGTCCCCTAGCCGAGACATACCAGAGTCTTTAAAAATGGTAGTTATTGCTCCTTGCTTAGCGCTCAGCATATTAGGAGTTGGACGACTGGTTCGCCCGTTGTCAGTATAATGTGACCGGGTGGGGTGTGCTGCTGGTTGTCTTCGGCAGTATGCTTCAGTGAGATAGCACTATAAATCGGCAAAAGTTCCGGCCTATCACAAGGAGACTTAACACGAACATACCGCAGCCTCCCGGGACACACATACGCACTCACCACACGCATGCATGTCGCACGCACGGGAGGCCGTCCTTAAATGACCTTAGATGTTAATAGGACGTTAAACAAAATAAACCAAACCAAACCAAACATAGAATATAATTCAAGTCAGCTCGGGTAGAGCAATGCACTGGCATATGACACTATATCATGCATATATATATATGATTCAAAAAGGTAAATGAATAATATGGGTCAAACCACTAGAAGCCATCAGAGTAGAACGTAGTAAAGATGCTTGGTATAAAAACTTGCCCAGATTACTTAATTCTTTAACATTACCGGTTGATAGTAAATTGATTAACTTATTGACAGAGGAATTAACCAGATAGTGAGGCTTTATATATTTTATTCTGGGGCCGTTAAAGGAGGGACATTTTAAAATGAAATGGTATTCATCTTCTACGTCATTTTTACAGAAAGGACAAACTCTTAAATAGTGAGGAACTTTTCTATGCTGTCCAGTTTCTATTAATAGGCTATGACTCCTCAGTGGACGGTATCGTACACTACCCATTAATAAACGTGATGTGTGTGTCGGACGGGACGAGATAAAAGTGTAATACCCGACTATTTGCTGGCGATTGACTATGTTTCATTCGTTTGTGAACTATAATAGAAAACTTACACTACAATGTATATTAAAAATCAAGCTGGATTCGGAAACAAACCTTACTGCTTACATATAAAATCCGTTTCCAGGATGCTGGTAATTCAATGTTTATTTTAGGCCGGAAACATAAAAAGCGGATTATCTAATATTTTACGATATTTATATTGGAAAACTCAGATCACTAGTTTCCAATTTCTTACGGTTTAACGTTCTTTATATAGAGAGATAACCAATGTTTTAAAGTTTCAAATACCTCCAACTTATCTGGATGATTTACTATCATTCTTTTTTTAATTCCGTCGGTTGATGCATTCCTCAGCACTGCGCAACCGGATAACCGTGAATATAAAACGCGGATAACCGTGAATACAAAACGCGCAGGTATTTGCCGACACCAGCTCTAAACATTGACGTCGAAGAACGTGTGAGTATATTTTCGACACGACAGTTTTGTGGCGTGAAATATATGATGTGATATGATACGATATGATATTATATATGATAAATAATGAATGCAGGCGTTATGCCTCTATATCCATATCTCAATTATTGAATTAAAATGTCAGTGTTTCTTCCGGATGTTGTGTTATAACCCGCCAAATGGTTGTATTTCAAATCAAGGTCCTTCCAGTGGATATCAAGGTTTATTTCAAAGTCTTTTATTGCTGCAGAAACAACAACACGTTCGGGAAGACTGGTCCAGATGTCCACGATTCTAAAACTGAATGAATGTTTTCTGATCTCGCGCTTGCAGTATTTCTTCTTAATCTTCATGCAAATGTATGTCCTCTTGTTCGGTTTGATATTTTCAATCTCAAAAAATCCATTTGTGACCCTGTGGTCGTGCTCCTTGATATAATTTTTAAAAACATGTATGATGTCATCTCCTCTTATTCGCCGATAGGGAGTCCTAGCTTTTTTAGTCTCTCGCTGTATGGTAGCCCGAGTTTTCTCTGGCCCTGTCACCATGTCTGGTGTAGGGCCAGAGCGCACTACTATATTAAAACGTGGAATTATCCGACACCGTTTGGTGTCGCTAAGAATTTGATGCAAAAACAATAAAATCGGGTGTGACATAACACCTACCTTACATATATGGATAAATGAGATATTTATGTACCCCAAAACACCCATTTAGTCTCATATAGGTGTTTTATTCCGTCCGTATAGACCCTCGCTTTACGCTAGTCAAAATTTCATACTTGACTCGACGCCATATTGCTAACTATGTAGGTCGCGGTCCGCCTAATTACCCTAATCTGTGCGCGATGGAGCGAAAAGAAAAAAAAATACAACATTTACTTTTATATATTTTACCGCTTATAATTTATAAATAATGATTTTTTTAATGGAATATAACATCTTTTGGGAAATAATCAACTTAGTTTTCATAATTTAAACTTTGTAAGAAGAAAAACACAATAAATGATATGTGGTCTTTTCGGTCCATTGCGTTCCGATTTGGGTGGTTAGTCGTACTGTCACTTACAAAATGGCGGGTCAACAGTATGAAATTTTGACTAGCGTAAAGCGAGGGCCTGTACGGACGAAATAAAACACCTAGATGAGACTAAATGGGTGTTTTGGGGTACATAAATATCTCATTTATCCATATATGTAAGGTAGGTGTTATGTCACACCCGATTTTATTGTTTTTGCATCAAATTCTTAGCGACACCAAACGGTGTCGGATAATTCCACGTTTTCATATAGTAGTGCGCTCTGGCCCTACACCAGACATGGTGACAGGGCCAGAGAAAACTCGGGCTAGCTGTATGGTAGCCCCTTAAATCCTGGAATTAACTTAGTCGCTCTTCTTTGCACATGTTCCAATGTTTCAATATCTTTAATTTTATAGGGGCACCATACATTAGCACCGTATTCGATATATGGTCTAACCAAAGCCCTGAATAAATGCTTGAATGTTGCCTGATCTAAGTCCACGAACGATCTGCGAATAAGCCCAAGTATACCATTTGTTTTATTTACTGCTTGTTGAATGTGAGCGGCGAAAGTAAGATCTCCGGTCTACTAGCACAACCGATGTCTTTTTCCTGTGTTATATTTTCCAGGTCGATCTTCTCCTCACCAGATCCTTCCATGTAGTAAGTCCTCGTGTTTTTGCCATTGACTGAAAGTACTTTGCATTTTTGTGGATGAAACTTTACAACCATATATCAGACCAAGATTTTAATGTATTTAAATCTTTTTGAAGTAACTCCTTATCATTTTCACATTTGATATTCCTGTATATCTTAGTAACGTCCGCAAATAAGAATGTTGTAGATGTTGTGTGTTCTGGTAAATCATTAATATAAATAACAAACAATACTGGGCCTAAAACACTTCCTTGTGGTATTCCGCTGGTTACGTGGTGTTCTTCTGACTATTGCTCCATTTACCACTACCCATTGTTTTCTATTACTTAAAAAGCTTTCTATCCATATGATATGACCCGTTCGCTAATACCGTAGCTTCTAACTTTTCCTATTAGTCGTCCATGTTGGACCTTATCGAAGGCCTTCATGAAGTACATGTAGATATTAACCTCCCCTCCTTGATCTAAAATTTTAGTCCAATCCCCCAGAACCATTAAAAGTTGTAGCGCCGTTGACCGTTTTGACATGAATCCAAATTGCCTATAACTAAACATATTATTTATATCCACATGCTTAACAATTGCAGCCCGTATCATCCTTTACATTGTTTTACCTACGATGTTTCCAGGTTCTGTTTTCGATTCCTTTTTAAATATTGCCGTGATGTTAGCTTCTTTCCACGCTAATGGTATTTTACCTGATTCCAGTGATTTGTTGAAAATAATACTTAGAGGTTTGCATAAGACTTATTGAAGTTCTTTCAATACTCTTGGGTGCATTTGGTCAGGGGCCTGAGATTTGCTTTCGTCCAACTTTCCTAGAATTTTCCTGGCGAGTTCTTCACTCACTACGTATCGGATCCTTAAACATATACGAAGAGATACTAATGGGAGAATCCAAGCGAGTGGGTCCGATTGTTTTTGCAATCAGTGCAAATTTCAGCAAATGAGGACAATTCCTCAGATACATTACACGGATCTCTGATATACAAGTCTCTGGCGGAACCTAAACAATATGTTTTTACTATTGAAATAATAGATGAACACCTGATGGCCATTATTCTCTGCTCCAAAATGAGCATTAATAGAAAACCAAACGAAGCATTAAGACACGTGATAGATATATATCCAGAATTTTTGAGAGTTACAATAAGCATTGGCGACACCATTGACTGTTTCCAGCAGGTTTTAATTGTGCCTTCAATGTCCGACGTCCTTTTCCTTATTCATCTCCGGAATCTACAGGCTGAATACCGTTAACTTGTCGGGATTTCCGGTTTTGGAGATGAACCTGCTTATCATTTTAACGGATTTGATCCTTACAGCCCCGATACAGCGTCATTTATTTCTCACAAAGTTGATAGCCTTGCGCTCCTGTCTATACACTATACTGGCCTAATATCTATACACAAGACCTCATCCTACATGAGAAGCAGTCCTTTACGTCTTAGCGTCTCTCTGTTTTGTCTCCCTATGTATCCATAACTTCAAATAAACAAACTACTTGGCAGGCATCTAAATATTTTTCTGCAGATTACCAAATAAGAAACTTCTGTGATTCCCCCCCCCCCCCCCCCCCCCCGAGCACCAATAATGCGATTGTTTTTTCTAGATGGAAAAAATATATATCAAAGATCAAATTTAGAACTCTTTATTTTTTAGGAGTATTAGTCAATTCAAATGACAATTCCAATGTTTAACTCAACTTACAGACACTACGAAATGTTTTGAAATCAAACGATCCTGAAATATCTGTACGTAGTTCTCCACCTATCCATTATATATGTGAACATAAATGTAACCTCCTAAAACTGCCATCACATGAGCTCACAGAGGAACTTGTACTGTGTGATCTGAAGCTCAATGGTAGCATATATATTCAATCATGCAGTATATTGGTCGACTATTTCAAATCACAAGAAAGAGGAATTTTTGTTTTTATTGATTTATTAATACATACACAAATATCGAAAAAAGTGCAAAATAAGCAAATATTGCATTTTGATTTCAGCAATCTCTGTTAGCAGTTCAACTGTTAAATGCAATGTTTGTACAATTGGCGTTGTCAATATTTTTTAATTCTGCATTGTTAATCTAAAAAATCTTAAAAACGAATTGGACTAAAGTCCCGTCAATAGGCCATAAAATATGCCAGGAAAAAATGTTCCATTACAAAAAATAAATATATTTTCTTTTTTTGAAATGAATTGAAAGACATTCTATTGGTCCTACTACGTTTGTGATTTCAAAAATAAATTGATATCACAACCTATTGACTCTTATTGCTATTACGCTAAACATAAGTCAAATTTGATCAGCAGACATCATTTAGCATTTAACCTGTGGGTACATTGGATATATTGCTGTATGATGAAACAAGTGGACATCTGTGATATATCAGTTTTACCTATGTTATTTTATACATAAATATTAAACGTCGCCGTCACTAACCAACAATAGCCTGCTTTGTGTCTTTTTAGTTACTACATAGGGTGGTCGGGTGGCACATTGGTTCATTTCCCCGATCGGACGTGAAAAGGTATGGGGTCACCTGCCCGACCACGTGGGTTTTCCCCGGGCACTTCAGTTTCCTCCCACAGTAAGACCCCTCGCGCGCTTCCAACCGGGCCACCAAGTGTGATTAATATAAGTTAATATAACTTTGTTTCGTAATTGTTGTAAAATCAATAAAGTTTACATATATATAAGCGACAGTACAATCAAAAGTGTGTTAGCAATAATAATGCAACATATCATGACATTCAGGTTTATCACAGATAATATTAATAGTTCAAACAAACACGCTGTAAGCTACGTTTTATTTGCCTACCTTAATAACCGTCATAGGAAGTTAAATTTCTTCCTTATTTTCACTGTTACAATCACAAAATGCGCTATATCATGATGATTGTAAACACCTTCTATGTCACAGTCAAGATCTGCCAAGAAATTCACCTGCATAACTTTGAAAGTCACATAACAAAATAGCAATAAGCATTACATCTATGTCTGATCTATCAGAATTTACTGAAAGTCCTTCAACCGTTTTAACAGTCTGACAGTTATCAATTTAATAAAAGGTCCTGAAGTAAATTTCATTTATCTGAATACACTAAATAGCCCATTCACCCTTCTTGTAACTGAAGACAATGGTAAAATGTCTTTGTAATTCCATCAGAGAATATTTAAAAAAAATTGTTGTAGTGTTAAAATAATCTTATCTCTGCAATATCTGATGCACTATCGGGCTTGTTGAATGAAAAGTGTTGGGGTTCACACAAGCTAGGCATGAAGATGCGCTTCCAAGCCAGTTCTACCATACAAACTAGCTGTAGATTTACATCAGGGGTTGTTATAATAACTTCGTGATGAAGTCAAGAATTGATTGTTACAGCAACAATTGTCTTAAAATTTTGAAACATTGTCTTCTATCACAAAGGATCATGATGATTTACATTTATTCCAATGCCTCAAACTTACTATAATCTTACACATCAACCATTGAGCTAAAGAAAAGACTAATCTCTCTAGTGAGGTGGTATATCGCTGCTAGTATTTACCAGGGTTTATAATTGAGCCGCCGGCTGGCATTTAGGTCCTTAAGTTCTATCCAATGAAAACGGAGAAAAAAGGGAATTCCGTCAGAGTTATTATTTCCATTCTATTTCCGTTTCGCGCGAAAACGGGAATCCCACTTGCGTTGCAAAAACACAAAATGCAGCTGATATACTTTGTTATAGATGAACTTTAAATACCTGTCCTTAAACTTTAGATATGTCGGTTAATTTTCCATTCAATAACATTAACGGTAAATGTAAATAAAAGTGTTTATTCAACAAAAATATCGACACGAATGGGGTTTCCCCGTTTTCTGCCGAACACACTTCCGGTATTTACGTAGTTGTTTACATTCGCTACGAAGATGGCAGATGGGAGTGTTTAGGTCTAACGCATCAAGAAATCTTATATGATGTCTCTTCCGCCAAATTTTAACGTAGTCGGATGTGATAGCGATTTAGCAAGTGAGATAGACGATGATTTTAGCCATTTCTTTCCGTGTACAAGTCGGGTAAACAGTGGTACAGCTGAAGAGGTGGGTTCTGTCTCCGGTAATCAGGATGAAGATGTTGATTTTGACTATGACATCGAGAGTGATAATGATGATGATGATGTGAGTAACGGCATTAGCGTTATTAATTCGCCGATTCTACATACTCGGATGAGAGTTTTTATCAGAAATGACGTTGAAAGGGACACAGAAAATGATTCTGATCAAGACACACTACGTAGTGATGACAACGAGGTTGATGATGATGATGATGACGACGAAAATAACTCGGACGAACGTGACGCACAGCGTAAATGTAAGAAGGGGTGTCTGTCCAAATTTCCCAATATGGATATCAAAGATAACAGATTGAATGTGCAGGGAATGGAGAGAGATGGCAGGGACATGTTAATTATTGGACAGCTCCAGGCATGTGGCATGACAAGGGGAATGCATGGTCAAACTAACGTCAGACGGCATCGCTTTGACTACCAATTCCAGAACACAAGTGTTTGCAAGGCTTGTTTCCTTTATGTTAATAACATAAATGCACATTACTTGAAAAACATCAGGGCCCATTTCGTCAAGAATGGTGCTGTTCCACGGATACATGGAAATACAGGGAAAAAACCCAAAAATGCAGTGACCTATGATAATGTTCAACAAGTTGTCCAGTTTATTTCAAGGTAAGTGCTGTGCCGTATGTGTACTTATACACAGGTATTTAACATTAAAAAAAAAATAAAAATGAAACCCATAGTTCTGTATGTAGAATATTCATACTTGTCGTGCATGTCATGATTAACATCAAACTATCTGTGCAGTCTGTATTTTGTTCTCTTTTGCTGGGGAAAAATAAATAAATAATACAACTGTTAGTAATTTAACTTAACATGTGCAAAACTTAATTTAAAAAAATCATCTCAAGTCACCTTGATTAAATATAAACATACCGGGTACATGTATTTTGAAATATATAATAGCTATATTATTTATTTACATACATTCAATTGTAATAGGTCACAGTTTGATACAGACCTTGTCTGTTTCGAAATTTCCATTATACATATTTTACTATCAGCACAATGAGATACATGTATTTGGAAATGAATTTTGATGTTAATTATTTTTTAATGCAGTTACATTTATATGTTAGGTATGCAGATGAGATGGGATTGCCCCAACCTGCTGCACCACGTGGACGGGACAGCTTTCCACCAATATATTTACCTGGAAGTGAAACCTATCTATCTGTCCATAAGAAATACAGCCAAGTATGTATGTAAGTATTATCCTCATAATGAAAAAAGTACTTGGTAATCAATTCATACAGCAATCCATGATAAACCAGTGTCAATTTTCACTGTTATGAATTAAATATTGTCTACAGATACATTTAATTTATAATCATAAAACATTTGAAATAATGCCTTTATAAATTGGTTTAGCTATAAGAATATTTTTTTTAACTATGTATGCTTTAATTATAAACACAAACAAGCTGCTAATAAATTATCTTCCATCACTAGATATCTTAGAATTTGTCCAAATTATTTGTTAAAATGAAAATAATATATTTCAAACTTTGGAAATGACATTGAATTATTTGGTTTTAGTATTGTTTATAATCGTCACCCTCCAATTTTATGATCTAGTGACATATCTATTTTCAACAGTGAAACAGAAAACCGATGCCTATCTGAGACCACTTTCAGAAGAATATGGCACCAGTGTCTCCCACACATCCAGTTCATGTCCTGCAAGACAGATGTATGTCACAAATGTGAATCCTTTAGGAATCGGATACAGAAGGTAAGAACCTAATCAAAACAAGTCTAATTTAATATCCATGGACATTAAAACCAAAATATCTTAATATATTTGAGTTCTAATTTTAGATAAACAGATAGTGATATTGTAATAATTCTACATTCATATTCATTCATAACAATAATGGTATGAATTTATTAGTAAAATAACAAAGAAAACTTTTATTGCTTTAAACATCTTGTTATACATTTTTATCGGTTCATTATATACATTTTGTATGTACGATGTATATAGAACATTTTGATGACATGTTAAGATAAGATTTTTGTACATATATTGTATCTAGGCCATCACTGAGGCAGATAAAATGGAGGCTAGCACAGACTTTGCAGAACACATTTCATCAGCCCAAAAGGAGAGAGACCATTATCGACAAAAATGTCATGCTGCTATTGCAGGTCTTCATGGTCATCCGAAGTCTACTGTTCCTGTTCCTCCAACATCCATGGACCTAAAAGATGTCCACTACACATTTGATTATGCTCAAAGTGTACTTCTGCCCAGTCATTGCAGACAGGAAGGAGCTTTGTACTTCAGGTAAAAAACAATTTAAGTCTGTTAAAAGGGAGAAGCAGTAGGTAAAACAGGTTACATTTAAAACCATTAAATCTCTGTAGTATTGGATCATATTTCATAAAATGTAATTCATGTATTAAAGATGTAAAGTTTCAATCTTGAATATCAGAATAAAAAAATATCGGATTGAAATTAAAAGAAATGATCTTGAACACTGCTTCTCTGATATTGTACAGCTTTTTCTTTCAGGTCACCATATAAAGCTAATCTATTTGGTATTTGCAATGATGGTCGGTCCCTGCAAACAAATTATTTGTTTGGCGAGGATCAGTCCATTGGTCTGGATGGTGCCCAGAGCCACTCGGCCAATGCTGTTGTATCTATGTTGCACCACTTCTTCGAATACCATGGGGAAGGAGAAAAAACTGTGTACTTGAATGCAGACAATTGTGGTGGCCAAAATAAGAATCAGGTATGGAATATTTGTTGTTGAGTTAAGAAAACACCTTAAAGGAGTGTGGCACATCAGTTAAGATCATTTGCCAAGTTGAACTGAATTCATTCAAAAAAGTCAGCAGTGTAAGTTTCTGTTTATCACAAAACTGGTAGTTATGCAAATATAAGGAGCAGGCTGTATGTTTCTTTGTACTGAAACAATTATTCAGCATTACATAATCATTATGACATTATAAGTTACATATTTTTGAAGCTGTTGAATGTTGATACCCACTCATCTCCGATTTCTCCAAAATTTTGTAATTGTGAAGTCACAATAGTGTTATTATATACAGGTGTCTTATTTTTGACATGCTAGTAGAAAGCAGGCCAGTAATATAATAAACTTAATAATACAGGTTCTTACACTGCTTTATACAATGAACCTAATTTTATTTTTTTATGATTCAGGTTGTCACAAGCTATCTGGCTTGGAGAGTGGCAAATGGATATCATGATGACATCCATCTACATTTCATGAAGCCATATCATGCCCGTTGTCTTGTGGATGGGATGTTTGGTATTGCCCGAAGGAAAATCAGACGCAATGATGTGGATAGTTTGTCTGACCTGAAGATGACAATTCATGCTTCATCCACACATAACCAGGCAGATTTATACAGTGAGATGTCACCAAATTCGTGGATCTGGAGAGACTGGAAACAATTCTTCAAGCCTGTATTTAGAGCGGTTCCTGGTATTGGGAAATACCATCACTTTCACTTTGCTTCCACCACTTCAGGTACATGTACTGCTATATTTACATATTTCAATCCATTTAATTTATATAATGTACTGCGCTTTCATTATCAATTACCTCCATGGGTAATTCCGCTAGATTTATGAGTCTGATTCTAATGATGTATTTGGTATGTGGGGCATGCAGAATTTTTATCCGATTTAAAAATAAAATGGTTTTGTACAGGTTTTTTGATTTTTATGTGTACATGTATCCCTTTCAAAACTAAGTTCAATTACAACATGCCATTCCTGTTTCTTTCTTTCAGGAATGGTTACTGTTAAAAAAGGTGTTGACGGGGAGACAACGCCAGTGAGGCTTGTGAAGAGGGGAAAGATTATTCCACAGGGTTTGCCAGTGAGACTGGAGGCAAAAGGTTTTTCCGCAGAACGTGCATGGTACCTGTACAAAAATATCAGGCCTTTTGTAAAGGATCCGTCTAAGGACCTTCTATGTCCCCTGCCCACTGTCCCACAGCCCACCTCTAGACCCACCCACACAGAAGAATGAACTGAAAGTTGAGATCAAAATTGTTATTGATGAAAACTTAAATACTGTACTCATGCTTTTATTTTATATTATGAAATGAGCATTGCTTGTTAGGATACAGTTAAATACAATTTCAAAATAAATGTTTTATCTTCTTACACTACATGTAATTAATTGTAACAATATAATCCTGATGGAGTCCTGGAGTTCACTTTGCAATCTGTTTCTACCAAATAAAATATAAAATGATTGTTATTTGTATTAGGTAAGGGATGTGACTGATTGTTTTTGTATTAGGTAAGGGATGTGACTGATTGTTTTTGTATTAGGTAAGGGATGTGACTGATTGTTTTTGTATTAGGTAAGGGATGTGACTGATTGTTTTTGTATTAGGTAAGGGATGTGACTGATTGTTTTTGTATGTAAGGGATGTGACTGATTGTTTTTGTATGTAAGGGATGTGACTGATTGTTTTTGTGTGTAAGGGATGTGACTGATTGTTTTTGTATTAGGTAAGGGATGTGACTGATTGTTTTTGTATGTAAGGGATGTGACTGATTGTTTTTGTGTGTAAGGGATGTGACTGATTGTTTTTGTGTGTAATTACAAGGGATGTTACCTGTTTATTGCAAGATACATGTTTGTGTTCAAGTTGATATGTGAATCACAAATTTTATCCTTGTAAATAAATGAATCATTACAACTGAAAAAGGACTTTTTTCTTTTTAAATGACTATAGATATAATAACAATTAGAAAATAACAGTCTTCAATTCAAGACCTGTAACAGCAAAGCATTATGCAACTGTCTGTGATAAATGACGTTGCAAAAAATGACGTCAAAAATGGCACTGGTAAAATGACGTCGTTATTAACGCCAACGTCATCTAGCATACCAAATGCGACATATATTCAATGTAGCGTCAAATCGTCAGTTATTGACACACCAAAGCTATTTTTACACCAATTTAACCGCCATTATCTCTAGATTATGAAAATACCAAAAACTCAATTTTGATTTTTTATGCCTTAAGGACCTAAATGCCAGCCGGCGGCTCATATATTGTTATATATTTTTTACTTCCAGACATCTCACCACCATGTTTTACCAGTATCTTTAAAGTGGTCCATCTAATTCTAGACAAAGGAGAGCTGGACGTGTGGTTATGGGAAAATAGAGTAATCAAGATAATGATATATTATATCAAATTACAGTGAATTCTTTTAGAATATAATCAGTAAAATACCTGATTTCATTATTAATGAATTAAACTGGGTGAAAAACTGCAACACAATTAACACAACAAATTAAAAACTTAACATCATAAATTACTATAACTTTCAATTTCATATTATACAGTAATGGTATTTAAAACTTCATCACTTCACTAAAAGGAAATACACCTTACAATTAACTTTTAATGTAAGCTGTAAGACAATTCAAACCCACAGAAAATGTCAGGAATTTGATTGCAAAAAATCCTGAACGAATTTTTTTTTTTATATATGTGAATAAAATCTAAGACATTCAAATGTATATTTATCCTGCAACTGCCACCGCATTGTCGGAATACACCCACCGTATATATTTTTGCTGTATACGGCAGTGACGAAAAACAGCTGTATTTTGGAATCATAGCACGTGCGTCAGTTCGACTGACCTACTTCAAAATGAAACTACGTTTAAAAGGCGAACATATTTCTGTCATTTTTGACACCGTTTCACTTCAAAATGATTATTTCTGATGATTATTTTTATGTCTGTTGCAGGATAAATAGAATACATGGTCAGTGTCTTAAAATATAAGCTGTATTTTTGGCTCGGGACAGAAAGACAAAAGTGGCTCGCCAAGGCTCGCCACTTTTGTCTTTCTTTACCCTCGCCAAAATACAGCTTATATTTTAAGACACTGACCATGTATTCTCTATATATACAATGTAAGAGTGTATGTTAGAAATATAAAATTGAGTTCCTCTATCAAATATAAAAGTAAACAATAAATAAAACAATTATATTAAACATAAACAAAACAGAAATATTAATTTGCATTCAGAAGACCTTTCAGTCTGCAGGAATTCTATACCTATGACAAGGAGTGAATCATCAGAGGCATGTTTTATCATATTTAAAGTTTGTATTAATTTGTTTACCATTGAATACTTCCTCTCATATTATGTACATGTATTTGATAATACCCCTATGTGGGCACAATTTTGGAAAATAAACTATGTATCATGTATAGTGTTTACCAACAAATTGAATAACCAATTAATTTTAAAATTACATTTCCTGCCAGTCTCACTAAAATGAAACAAGAGGCCCAAAGGGCCTTAACGGTCACCTGAGATTTGAAATATTTCGGCCAACTAAATTGACCCTTTTTGGCCCCACCCATCAGTCCTAATGGGGTCAGTCTATGAAGAGTATTTGATTCTAACATATAGTTGATAAGACGATTTTGGAAATTTCAGTCAATTTGACCCTTTTTGGCCCCGCCCACCAGCCCCTGGGGGTCAACCAGGGCCAACATGTACATACCATCAAACTGTCATCCCATGCTGATAATTTGAACCAAGTTAGAATGAATTCCAATAGAAATCAAACAAATAATAGTCAAAAATGTGATTTCCCTATATAAACTATAGTAAAGTTTACCCCCTCCCCAGGGGCAAACGTGAGACCCCAGGGTCATGAAATTCACAATTTTGGTAAAGCACCTTAAGACCCTTCCATCTATGAAGAGTATTTGATTCTACCATATCTGAGAGTAGAGAAGAAGATTTTTGAAATTTCAGTCAATTTGACCCTTTTTGGCCCCGCCCACCAGCCCCTGGGGGTCAACCAGGGCCAACATGTACATACCATCAAACTGTCATCCCATGCTGATAATTTGAACCAAGTTAGAATGAATTCCAATAGAAATCCAACAAATAATAGTCAAAAATGTGATTTCCCTATATAAACTATACTAAAGTTTACCCCCTCCCCAGGGGCAAACGTGAGACCCCAGGGTCATGAAATTCACAATTTTGGTAAAGCACCTTAAGACCCTTCCATCTAGGAAGAGTATTTGATTCTACCACATCTGAGAGTAGAGAAGAAGATTTTTGAAATTTTAGTCAATTTGACCCTTTTTGGCCCCGCCCACCAGCCCCTGGGGGTCAATTAGGGCCAACATGTACATACCATCAAACTGTCATCCCATGCCGATAATTTGATACAAGTTAGAATGAATTCCAATACAAATCAAACAAATAATAGTCAAAAATGTGATTTCCCTATATAAACTATAGTAAAGTTTACCCCCTCCCCAGGGGCAAACGTGAGACCCCAGGGTCATGCAATTCACAATTTTGGTAAAGCACCACAAGACCCTTTCATCTATAAAGAGTGTTTGACTCCACCATATCTGAGAGTAGAGAAGAAGATTTTTGAAGTTTTAGTCAATTTGACCCTTTTTGGCCCCACCCCTCAGGCCCCTGGGGGGTGGGGACCATATAATTCACAATTTTGGTTGACCTTCAGCCATAGAAACTTTCTGCCAAATTTCATTGAATTTTGTTAAGTGGTTTTGGAGAAGAAGTCGAGAATGTAAAAAGTTTACGAACGCACGACGGACGACGCACGACGCACGACGACGGACAAAAGGCGATTAGAATAGGTCACTTGAGACTTCGTCTCAGGTGACCTAAAAATCCTTAAAAATGTTGCATCAATCTCATTACAAAAGTTTTTTGTTTCCTTGCAACTGTTAAAATGCATCAACCTTATGTAACATATAAATACGATAATCTCAAAATATCTTGTTTTCTTGAATATGACAGAAAACTATTTTTCTACCAACTACAATAATGTATTAAGTTTGTACATGTAAATGTACAGCTATTTATAATATATGCATTTGAAGCTAAAACCCCAATATTTTTGATGCCACTTCAAACCAGTTTGGTCCCAGTTCCAAGGTAGAAGATACACCTGGATGGGCCCTCTCTATCTGATTACAGTAATTAATGGCTTTGTTCAGCAGTGACCGATCGTGGTCATAAATCTCGAGTGCAGCTGCAGCTACTTCCACAGCAGTGTCTGACCAACTCCTCACGGAAGTATTCAGGGGGAATAACTCTGGTGCTAGTGTCTTGAGTATCCACATGACAACAAACGCCGTCACCAAAACATTCTCCATTTCCATAGCAACCTTCATTCCTATAAAATTAATATTTTATAAAGTAAAATATCTAGCAATATATCTATTGATATTTTATAGTAAGATTCCTGCTCAATGAATTCAATAATGCACATCTAGTATTTTAATTAATTGAGCCTTATACATGTACTTTTTCACTGCCAAATTACTGGGGGTTCAGTTTAAAGAAATTAAGTTATTGTTTGAATGGTGTAAACAGGTTGAATTGGGTGAGTTTCCTATGGAGTGTTATGACAAATTACTCTCCTCCATCAATCAGTTGATATAGAACCTAAGCCAACATTAAACCAAAAAGGAGTTAATTAATTGTTTTCGACATATTTTGTGAAATGCACAAGAAAGCTTGTTGTTATTGGGAAGAGAAATAGGAGTACCCATAGAAACCGACATGGTTGGGAAAGTCACCAACTTACCTAGTGACTTCAGTCCAGCAGCATTTAAGGCCTTGATACAGACAGACAAATTGATGAAGAGTTCTTTCTCCACCTCACTCCTGGTCCATCCTCCTAGCTGTTAAACAGACAACATTGTATTTACCGCGGTACTGTACAGGTCATTGAATGTATAACCTGAAGTGATATACATAGATATTTCTCTATGGAGGCTTCTCCATTTTGGCTAGGGAAAAGATAAATCTGTCTTTATACACAGTACATACTAGGGAAATGTAGTTGAAGTGTGTCTTTAGTCTGAAAACATCGCCACTCACTATGATCACATGAAGTAAGCAGTCATATATCGAAAAACATTATCAATTATTGTCAGACAACTCAGTATATCTGTTCATCACAACCTCAATTTTTTTTTTTTTTTTTTTAGTGCGTTCTATTTCTATTTCAATCAGATATTGAATGAATTATATGATTAATCAAGGATTAGATACATACTTTATTCTGAAGTCGTTTAAGCGTATCAAGTTCTTTTTTACTAAGGTTTTTCTTGGCTGATTTGGCAATGATTGGCATCTTTGTTCCAATATCTGAAAGATCTACAAAGAAAGACAAAGAAAGTTTTGAAACAGATTCTATTTCTTAATCCAAAATACAGATAGACAAAATGATTATCCACAGATCTCTCAGAAATTTGGGGAGAGATATCTGAAGGCCTGCCATTTGATGTAAATCATATTCTATGTGTGCCACTCCTTTTAGGCTATAGAAAATACTTTTGATATGACAGTGTCTCCCTTATAATTATACTTCCAGGTAGAATTTACTCGACTCATACAATCAGAGACATATACTGCCATCGGCTTGAGAATATCTAGATATATATCATGTTTTCGGGAGGGTCAAAGGGTTAAGCATCAAATAAGCATATCCTCCTTACTAATTTTCAATGGAAAATATTTAACACTGAATTAGATTTTTGTTATAAAACTTGATATATCATGTGTACCATTAATACAGCTGCATTAGGAATGACCTTCATTGACCTTGACCTTTGATAAAATGACTTTAAGTATCAATTCTAAATAAATGATAATGAAGTTACAAAGAGAAATCTATCTGCCAGTCAATGACATCCTAATAATCCATCAGAGGTAGTCATATTAACCCACGTAAACACATTGTGATCGGCCATCAAACTCACCCTGTGGTTTTTCAGTCATGCTTTTTCTTGTTTTAACTTTAGCAAAAAATCCTCGCTGTTCTTGTGGCGTTTCCAGATCCTGGAACCAATCTCCATCCACATGTAGACCTCGATATCTTCTCTCCCTGGAGTCATCATATGGTTGTGGACTAGAGCCTGACAAGAGACAAGTCGTCCAATAATCTTGTATCATTCATCTGTTTTTCATCTCACTTCCATACCCTTCTTTACATATTCATTAAGATCTACAATTATCTTAAATTTATCAGATTTACTTGAAATCAATTAATCCCTAAATATATCAAATTTATTTGAAATCTAAAATCATTTTAACGAAAAAATATAATAAGAGAATCTGTAACTATGTATAGAAAATCTTCTTGAATGGTTTTGGAACTGTGGCAGGGAAAATTTAACATCCAACACAAACACATGGACACTCATACTGTATGTATATGCCTTACTCTTATAGTTACAGTTCAATAAAAGTATTTTCAGATATAATCAGGAAATGTTCATGAAAACAGAAACATAAATCACATGTTTACCTTAAGTCTGTAGTAAACAAGAGGCCCAGAGGACCTGTATCAGTCACCTAAATATTTCAGCAGCCAATGCAAAACTTTCAGGATCATAATATTATGAAGATTTTGCCTATTTCTATGTACTTACATTAAGCTGTTCTCTTTATCACTTTGAAAACTTGTTTCAAAGGAATTAAAAATTCCAAGACAGCTCTTCCCTTTTGACCCTGCAGAAAAGTCTAGCCTGTATTTGAACAGGACATTAGACAGCTGTCCTAGGGGCAAAACCCTTGATTTATATTAATATTATATACAAAATTAAATTCCTCTTGATCAATTGATGCATGCTGCAGGCAAAATTTAGCTAAATACCCCTAACATGTATCTGAACAGAAGGACTTTAAAGATAATATTTCCCCCACTGGACTCTATCCTGTGTTGCTGAGATAAAGAAGCTGTACCACAGCATACCAGGGAAGATCAGTCTTCAGACCAGGTGAGCTAAAAATGTTATCAATACAAAAGACTTACCCATACAGCCCGACACTTTGGACCTTTCGACTGCACCTCCACGTGATTTCCTTAAAGATTGTGGCATCTTCAGTGAAACAAGACAGATATTAATTTATTTCTATATTCATCTGGCAATAAGTCAATGCAAACCTACCATTTATAAGCAAATTATTTTCCTTCACCCTTGGATGCTTCAGATCTTTGGAGCATTAAATACTTTCTAACAAAAAAAGGGATTCTAAAGAGTTTGCTTTATATCCCCTATTGGGCGCTCGCTAGCTGCTGCTACCTAGAACATCTGATATATCTCTATAACTAGACCACCTGATGTCTACAGCTGATATATCTCTATAACTAGACCACCTGATGTCTACAGCTGATATATCTCTATAACTACATCACATGATGTCTATATATATATACAGCTGATATATCTCTATAACTACATCACCTGATGTCTACAGCTGATATATCTCTATAACTACATCACCTGATGTCTACAGCTGATACATCTCTATACCTAGACCACCTGATGTCTACAGCCGATATATCTCTATAACTACATCACCTGATGTCTACATCTGATATATCTCTATAACTACATCACATGATGTCTACAGCTGATATATCTCTATAACTACATCACCTGATGTCTACAGCTGACATATCTCTATAACTACATCACCTGATGTCTACAGCTGATATATCTCTATAACTACATCACCTGATGTCTACAGCTGATATATCTCTATAACTACATCACCTGATGTCTACAGCTGATACATCTCTATACCTAGACCACCTGATGTCTACAGCCGATATATCTCTATAACTACATCACCTGATGTCTACATCTGATATATCTCTATAACTACATCACCTGATGTCTACAGCTGATATATCTCTATAACTACATCACCTGATGTCTACAGCTGACATATCTCTATAACTACATCACCTGATGTCTACAGCTGATATATCTCTATAACTACATCACCTGATGTCTACAGCTGATATATCTCTATAACAACATCACCTGATGTCTACAGCTGATATATCTCTATAACTACATCACATGATGTCTACAGCTGATATATCTCTATAACTACATCACCTGATGTCTACAGCTGATATATCTCTATAACTACATCACCTGATGTCTACAGCTGATATATCTCTATAACTAGACCACCTGATGTCTACAGCTGATATATCTCTATAACTACATCACCTGATGTCTACAGCTGACATATCTCTATAACTACATCACCTGATGTCTACAGCTGATATATCTCTATAACTACATCACCTGATGTCTACAGCTGATATATCTCTATAACTACATCACCTGATGTCTACAGCTGATATATCTCTATACCTAGACCACCTGAAGTCTACAGCCGATATATCTCTATAACTACATCACATGATGTCTACAGCTGACATATCTCTATAACTACATCACTGATGTCTACAGCTGATATATCTCTATAACTACATCACCTGATGTCTACAGCTGATATATCTCTATAACTACATCACCTGATGTCTACAGCTGATATATCTCTATAACTACATCACCTGATGTCTACAGCTGATATATCTCTATAACTACATCACCTGATGTTTACAGCTGATATATCTCTATAACTACATCACCTGATGTTTACAGCTGACATATCTCTATAACTACATCTCTATAACTACATCACCTGATGTTTACAGCTGACATATCTCTATAACTACATCTCTATAACTACATCATCTGATGTCTACAGCTGATCTATCTCTATAACTACATCGTACGATGTCTACAGCTGATATATCTCTATAACTACATCACCTGATGTCTACAGCTGACATATCTCTATAACTAGATCACCTGATGTCTACAGCTGATATATCTCTATAACTACATCACCTGATGTTTACAGCTGACATATCTCTATAACTACATCTCTATAACTACATCTCTATAACTACATCATCTGATGTCTACAGCTGATATATCTCTATAACTACATCAGGTGATATCATCTCCATAACTACATCACCTGATGTCTACAGCTGATATATTTCTATAACTAGACCACCTGATGTCTACAGCTGATATATCTCTATAACTACATCACCTGATGTCTACAGCTGATATATCTCTATACCTAGACCACCTGAAGTCTACAGCCGATATATCTCTATAACTACATTCACATGATGTTTACAGCTGATATATCTCAATAACTACATCACCTGATGTCTACAGCTGATATATCTCTATAACTACATCACCTGATGTCTACAGCTGATATATCTCTATAACTACATCACCTGATGTCTACAGCTGATATATCTCTATAACTACATCACCTGATGTTTACAGCTGATATATCTCTATAGCTAAATCACCTGATGTCTACAGCTGATATATCTCTATAACTAAGTCACCTGATGTTTTCAGCTGACATATCTCTATAACTACATCTCTATAACTACATCATCTGATGTCTACAGCTGATCTATCTCTATAACTACATCGTATGATGTCTACAGCTGATATATCTCTATAACTACATCACCTGATGTCTACAGCTGATATATCTCTATAACTACATCACCTGATGTCTACAGCTGATATATCTCTATAACTACATCACCTGATGTCTACAGCTGATATATCTCTATAACTACATCACCTGATGTCTACAGCTGATATATCTCTATAACTAGATCACCTGATGTCTACAGCTGATATATCTCTATAACTACATCAGGTGATATCATCTCCATAACTACATCACCTGATGTCTACAGCTGATATATCTCTATAACTACATCACCTGATGTCTACAGCTGATATATCTCTATAACTAGACCACCTGATGTCTACAGCTGACATATCTCTATAACTACATCACCTGATGTCTACAGCTGATATATCTCTATAACTACATCACCTGATGTTTACAGCTGATATATCTCTATAACTACATCACCTGATGTCTACAGCTGATATATCTCTATAACTACATCACCTGATGTCTACAGCTGATATATATCTATAACTACATCACCTGATGTCTACAGCTGATATATCTCTATAACTACATCACCTGATGTTTACAGCTGACATGTCTCTATAACTACATCATCTGATGTCTACAGCTGATCTATCTCTATAACTACATCTCTATAACTACATCATCTGATGTCTACATCTGATATATCTCTATAACTACATCACCTGATGTCTACAGCTGATATATCTCTATAACTACATCACCTGATGTCTACATCTGATATATCTCTATAACTAGACCACCTGATGTCTACAGCTGATATATCTCTATAACTACATCACCTGATGTCTACAGCTGATATATCTCTATAACTACATCACCTGATGTCTACAGCTGATATATCTCTATAACTAGATCACCTGATGTCTACAGCTGAGATATCTCTATAACTACATCACCTGATGTCTACAGCTGATATATCTCTATAACTAGATCATTTGATGTTCGACAACTTTTAACTGAGATATCATTTGAACAAGCTTGGTAGTCCATTATCTAGACATGCTGCATGCCCAATATCACTTCTCTGGACTACAATACAGTATAGGTATGGAGAAGTTGTTCAAAGATTTAAGCATTTAAAAAAAGTATTTTTCAGTCTTGGTAGCCGGTCATAATGCTACTGGTCAATTATTATGGCTAGGTCCTTTGGTTATGGTATTCATTAAAGTTGTTTTAAGATATAAACACATTTGACCCATGTGGATTTTAAAATGGGTCAAGGACAAACATTTAAACCGACTTTTCAGCCCTTCATCCCAGAACATTACTGGCCCAGTATCTTGTCAGTCCTTCATCCCAGAACATTACTGGCCCAGTAACTTGTCAGCCCTTCATCCCAGAACATTACTGGCCCAGTAACTTGTTAGCCCTTCATACCAGAACATTACTGGCCCAGTATCTTGTTAGCCCTTCATCCCAGAACATTACTGGCCCAGTAACTTGTTAGCCCTTCATACCAGAACATTACTGGCCCAGTAACTTGTTAGCCCTTCATACCAGAACATTACTGGCCCAGTAACTTGTTAGCCCTTCATCCCAGAACATTACTGGCCCAGTATCTTGTTAGCTCTTCATCCCAGAACATTACTGGCCCAGTAACTTGTTAGCCCTTCATCCCAGAACATTACTGGCCCAGTAACTTCTCAGCCATTCATCCCAGAACATTACTGGCCCAGCATCTTGTTAGCCCTTTATCCCAGAACATTACTGGCCCAGTAACTTGTTAGCCCTTCATCCCAGAACATTACTGGCCCAGTAACTTGTTAACCCTTCATCCCAGAACATTACTGGCCCAGTAACTTGTCAGCCCTTCATCCCAGAACATTACTGGCCCAGTAACTTGTTAGCCCTTCATACCAGAACATTACTGACCCAGTAACTTGTTAGCCCTTCATCCCAGAACATTACTGGCCTGGTATCTTGTTAGCCCTTCATCCCAGAACATTACTGGCCCAGTAACTTGTCAGCCCTTCATCCCAGAACATTACTGGCAGAGTAACTTGTTAGCCCTTCATCCCAGAACATTACTGGCCCAGTAACTTGTTAGCCCTTCATCCCAGAACATTACTGGCCCAGTAACTTGTCAGTCCTTCATCCCAGAACATTACTGGCAGAGTAACTTGTTAGCCCTTCATCCCAGAACATTACTGGCCCAGTAACTTGTTAGCCCTTCATCCCAGAACATTACTGGCCAGTAACTTGTTAGCCCTTTATCCCAGAACATTACTGGCCCAGTAACTTGTCAGCCCTTCATCCCAGAACATTACTGGCCCAGTAACTTGTTAGCCCTTCATCCCAGAACATTACTGGCCAGAGTAACTTGTTAGCCCTTCATCCCAGAACATTACTGGCCCAGTAACTTGTTAGCCCTTCATCCCAGAACATTACTGGCCCAGTAACTTGTCAGCCCTTCATCCCAGAACATTACTGGCAGAGTAACTTGTTAGCCCTTCATCCCAGAACATTACTGGCCCAGTAACTTGTTAGCCCTTTATCCCAGAACATTACTGGCCCAGTAACTTCTCAGCCATTCATCCCAGAACATTACTGGCCCAGCATCTTGTTAGCCCTTTATCCCAGAACATTACTGGCCCAGTAACTTGTTAACCCTTCATCCCAGAACATTACTGGCCCAGTAACTTGTCAGCCCTTCATCCCAGAACATTACTGGCCCAGTAACTTGTTAGCCCTTCATCCCAGAACATTACTGGCCCAGTAACTTCTCAGCCCTTCATACCAGAACATTACTGGCCCAGTAACTTGTTAGCCCTTCATACCAGAACATTACTGGCCCAGTAACTTGTCAGCCCTTCATCCCAGAACATTACTGGCCCAGTAACTTGTTAGCCATTCATCCCAGAACATTACTGGCCCAGTAACTTGTTAGCCATTCATCCCAGAACATTACTGGCCCAGTAACTTGTTAGCCCTTCATACCAGAACATTACTGGCCCAGTAACTTGTTAGCCCTTCATCCCAGAACATTACTGGCCCAGTAACTTGTTAGCCATTCATCCCAGAACATTACTGGCCCAGTAACCTGTAAGCCCTTCATCCTAGAACATTACTGGCCCAGTAACTTCTCAGCCATTCATCCCAGAACATTACTGGCCCAGCATCTTGTTAGCCCTTCATCCCAGAACATTACAGGCCCAGTAACTTCTCAGCCCTTCATACCAGAACATTACTGGCCCAGTAACTTGTTAGCCCTTCATCCCAGAACATTACTGGCCCAGCAACTTTTCAGCCCTTCATCCCAGAACATTACTGGCCCACTATCAGGTGTCTGGGCATCTTGGTTATTGAATGGAACCTGATTAAAAAGGAAAAATTGACACTGACCAGACAGATAATGGCCAGATAACAGACATTTTACTATGGTATAAGCATATTTGCCCTTTGGGCGGGTGAGCTAATAACTTCAATTACCCCTCGCATTAGAACTGGTTCTGGCGCTGCATATGACGCTTTCTCCTTCATGAACATATGCCTTGTTTTAGCATAATGTTCAGGTGATACTTGGCTTTCCTGTAAAGTATTTGCGACACTTAATGACACAAGCTTTGGTGATTTAGATACCAATATAGTATACACAAGCTTGAAGATATACATGTTTATCCCTTATTCTTAATTCTGATTACTGTAAACGTACTTATATTAGCGCACTCATATTTTCGCGCAAACCACCACCAGCGACATATTCATGCAATCATGAATTAGCGCATCGACGCTTTTCTGGAATCGACTATACTTTGGGAAAACACCCTGTTACTAAAAATAGATTTGTACATTGTCAGCGATAGGGCCTGGCAGGTCGCACTGACTACAGTTTAATTGTGAGTTGTTTTTACTGAATAAATCTATAGATACATTGTATACTAGTTGTATTGGTGTGTTTGGTCAGTTTATAACTATCCATCATGCTGAAACGTTGGTTAATATCCGCTGTGGATTCGCCACCTCCGTCGTCGATGTTACCCGATCCACGGTTAGCAAACTGTCAGGCCGATGCAGAAAATATCGTATTAGCCAACGATGAGATTACTAAAACCCCACCAAGTTCTCAAAAAAGAAAACGTGGATCATATAACACATTTGATAGTGAGCAGCGGGCTAAAATGGCCAGATATGCTGTTGAGAACGGAGTGATGAATGCTGCCCGCCGATTTACAGTGAATGAAAGTACAATTAGAAATCTAAAGAAACAATTTGTACGCGTAAAAAAAGTTGACGGGCAGGAACCCGAAGAATTGAAAAAGAACCGTTAGACGTTTCCAGAAACGATGACTTTAAAAGATCTGTAAAAACGTGTTTTCAAAACTGGTACGCGGACAGTGTGGATGGTTTGCTCAAGACTGGTGGACCGATCGATTCAGTAAATGTGGATCTCAAGCTTACCACCCTGAAACCCCTCCATGCTGGTTGGATGGTTTCGTCCTTTCAGTCGGTGAAGAAAGATGCAGTCATGCGTGGTTGGGACAAAAGCGGCATACTGGGAGCTATTCATAAAATCCGTGACTGAACTGTAGGCCCTATAGCCTTGCGACTTATACCCTAATTACTGCCATATGAACTGTTAACAGAGACAGTGTTTGCATAGTGTTGTATTTATTATTTTGTGTTTTTGTGAATAAAATAAACATCGATTGATAAGCATTGTACGTTGTGTTTGATGTCAAATAACTGGTTCACACCACGGGAGATAGATCGTATTGGATTACTAGCAAAACATAGCTAGTTATTTCACGTAATGTGTGCACACTTACTAGATACAAAATTTAGCGCTGCACATATATTAGCGCTGCACATAAATTCGCGCACTAATGCTAGCGCGAAAGGCGCTAAAATATGATTACCGCTAAAATAAGTACGTTTACAGTAGTCTAAGTGTACAATCTGCATGAAATATTTCTAAAGGTTTGTATAAAGAAGAATGCCCAACAGTCCAGTATCACTGACCTGTAATTGAGTAGCATTCAAAGACATATGAACACATGTACAGTTTAGATTTTTCTGTCTACAGGCGAAATATTATCACTTTATTCCTGGTAATTGTTAGAAGGTCTGATTCGCTCTACAACACAATGACCTACAGTTAAGCAAGGTAACCTGTTTAATTTTTTAAACAACTTTCACATAATATCAAATGATTTGAAAATTAAATCATGATACTTTTTATCACATAATTCAGAAAACCTATGTTTTGACACGCTTAATCAAAAAGAGGCAGCCATTTTGTTGCATGATTCACAATTCATGACGTCACATCATTGTCCCCACCCCCGATCGCGAGCTAGATTTAACTTTTAAGACCAGTTTTATTGAAGGCATTTCCTGATTTAAATAAATCTTGTACAACAAATAGAAGAAATACATAATTATAATAGTTACCTTAACTTGAGTACAACCAGATTGGTTCTATAATATCCAACGTGAGAAACTCCAGCCTTCTGATATTAATACATTTATTGGTCCACAAGCATCTGCAGTTGGTCAGTATTTATAGAAAAAATACTAGCCCCTACTCCAACTATATCATATATTAGAAGGGCTAGTGTTTCTTCTATAAATACTAACTAGATTCAGACGCCTGTGGTTAGTCTTCACTCGATCCTCACTCTTCAATTGAAGTTGAATTCTACTAATCCAAAATCAGTTATTCACAGGATAAATTGACTATATACACACCCTTTTTCCATCAGCTGGTTCACTCTGCTCATCACACTGTGATGAAAACTGCCCACGAGTCTGTTCAAGGGGATACGACTTCTCACATGACCTCCAGGAAACAGAAGTGTCCTAGTTGAAAACAAAAGTTACATAACTTCATCAAGCTTTAACTAATAATCTGTATCATTCTTGAGTCATTGACACTTATTTCTTATGGAACAATTTTTTCTGGGCAGCTTAAATATAATTTAACAAGAGGCCCAGAGGGCCTGTATCGCTCACCTGGTTTCATGAGATATGAAACAAGAATGATGCTGAAGTATATTTGTCGCTGGTATTGGTATGTTAATATATATTATAAGCATTTTATATGGGTACATGTACATTGGTTTTATTTTAATACTGAAAATTTCAAAAAGTGCATTAATCCGCGACCTCAGAGGGATGCTACCACACAAATGTGAGTGATATCCATTGCTTAGTTTCAGAGAAGAACTTGTTTAGACCAATTGACCCCTTTTGACCCTGACCTCTGCCCCCTTGGGGGTCAGCTCGTTCCTTTATGCAATTTTGAATCCCTTCCCCAATAGGATGCTACCAGTCAAACCATTGCTTAGTTTCAGAGAATAAGTTGTTTAAATCAATTTAGCCAAATTGACCCCTTTTGGCCCGACCCCTCAGTCCCCTGGCGGCCCGGGTCAACCCCAACATTTTTACAATTTTGAATCCCCACCCCATAACCATGCTACCATACAAATGTGAGTAATATCCATTGCTAAGTTTCAGAGAAGAAGTTGTTTAAACAAATTGACCAATTTTTGCCCCGCCCCTCAGGCCCCTGGGGGGGTCAGCCCCACCATTTGTACAATTTTGAATCCCCATCCCATAGGGATGCTACCCGGGAAATATGAGCGAAATCCATTGCTTAGTTTCAGAGCAGAAGTCGTTTATTTCAATTTTGCAAAACTGACCCCTTTTGGCCCCGCCCCTCAGCCCCCAGGAGGGTCGGCCCTGTCATTTGTACAATTTCAAATTCTTACCCCAAGGTGATGCTACCAGTAAAATATGAGAGATATCCATTGCTTGGTTTCAGAGAAGAAGTCAATTATATGAATATAGCCCGATTGACCACATTTGGCCCCACCCCTCAGGCCCCTGGGGGGTCAGCCCCATCATTTGTACAATTTTGAATCCCCACCCCATAGTGATGCTACCAGGCAAATATGAGCGACAGCCATTGCTCGGTTTCAGAGAAGAAGTCGTTATATCAATATAGCCAAATTGACCACATTCGGCCCAGCCCCTCAGGCCCCTGGGGGGTCAGCCCCATCATTTGTACAATTTTGAATCCCCACCCCATAGTGATGCTACCAGGCAAATATGAGCAATAGCCATTGCTTGGTTTCAGAGAAGAAGTCGTTTATATCAATATAGCCAAATTGACCACATTTGGCCCCGCCCCTCAGGCCCCTGGGGGGTCAGCCCCTTCATTTGTACAATTTTGAATCCCCACCCCATAGTGATGCTACCTGGTAAATATGAGCGATAGCCATTGCTTGGTTTCAGAGAAGAAGTCGTTTATATCAATACCTCTTTTGACCCCTTTTGGCCCCACCCCAGAGGCCCCCAGGGGGTCAGCTCCATTATTTGTACAATTTTGAGTCCCCTACCCATAGGGATGCTTCTGACCAAATTTGTTTAAATTCTGATCAGCGGTTATGAAGAAGAAGTCAATTGTTGACGGACGGACGGACGGACGGACGACGGACGCCACGGTATGGCATAAGCTCACCTTGGTCCTTCGGACCAGGTGAGCTAACAAGTATAACCCATGGGATTACAATTACAATCTCAAGAACAGATCTTTTATACTTGAGATGCAACAGAATTGTTGAGATATATATACATATCAAATCTCAACAAGTGGCCCAGAGGGCCTGAATTGCTCACATGACCAGTTAAGAATTATGATTATTTACAATTTCCATGGTGACTGTAATATGCTAGTGATGTTTAAGGAAATGGTAGACAATATTTCTGTTCACAGGTAATATAATTCACTGATGCATTGGTCAATCATAATGTCGGGTCTTGTGAAGATAAATTGTCCAATTCAAGTCAGTTAATGTATTGAAATTCATAAAAGTTACCTCTGTCAGGTCTTTTTGTTAAATCAAACAAAACCACTGTAAAACCCATTACATGTAGTGTGAAGGATGTTCTTGATCCTGTGTATGTAGTTTGCTTAAGCATATATTTCATATTTCACAAGGGTGACCTTGAAAATAGACCAAGGTCATTTGTATGCTCAATCTTTATAACACTCAATCCTTTTTACCTGGTGGTAAATTATTATGTATATGGGTCATCTGGAACTGGAAAAGATCATTGAAGTTTTTAACATATTTGACCTCTGCGACCTAGAACCCAGGCTAATGATATGAAGAAATTGCATCAGTCCATAGCAGGAACCTACAACCTAATATCAGTACCCTGGGAGTTGGAGAACTTGAGAATAAAATTTACAAACAACTTGAATTATTTGGCTCCTGTGACCTAGAAAAGAGGTCAAGGTCAATTATATATATATATACAGTATATATAAAAGAAGAAATTTATCATTCTGTTCTAGGTACTTGCTGGCAAAAAATCAGCCTTCTAGAACTTGAGAGGATTCTTGAAGTTTTTAACATATCTGACCCCTCTGACTTTGAAAATAGATCAAGGTCATTTACGTGAGGAAATTTTAATGTACTCTTCCCCATGTAACTCCTGGCCAAATATCATTTCTCAGTTGCTTAGTTCTGAAGAAAATGATGGACAGATGGAGGGACGATAACTCCTGCACTATACCGTAAGCGCAGTCATTGAGATTAATAGAATCTTTCACCCCTTTTGGGGCGAGATAGGGGGATCTCAACCCGAGGGGGGAGATTGTTAAATTCCCAAACACGAGGCTTGCCGAGTGTTTGGGAACTTAACAATCTCCCTCCGAGGGTTGAGATCCCCCTATCTCATCCCAAAAAGGGGTGAATGATTATTTTTCTCTTGCCCTGTTTTCCAATCGAAGTGTGAACCAAATCCAAACGTATGTAAACAACACACTGGCGGTGGACGACAGTTGTGATAAGGCTGCAGCAGACGCTTTACAACTTACGATGTTGATTTCATACAAAATATAGTTCCGATTAGCTTTTCAAAAAGAACACCAAACACTCGGTTAACTCTGATAATTAATACTTATTTAAATTTCTTTTTCTTGAAAAATATTGATATTTAGCATTCAAACGTTCCGGGTCAGGTCATGGTGACATCACCCTATCGAGAACAAGAGCACTTTCAAAGAGTATGTTTAGCTTGTCTTTTCCCTAGGGTGAGATAAGTATATCTCATCCCAGTAAAACTGCGGATATCCCTGTCCAGGGTGAGAGAAAAATCAATCTATACATCTCAAATCTCCATAAAACAGAACATTTTGTTAAAAAAATTGTTGGTCATTGACATATATCTATCTATACATCTTAAATCTCCATGTTGTACATGTAGTATAACTGGTAATTAAGTTGCAGAAGGACAAACAAACTGTAGTTAGTTTTAAATTCATCAATTAACACACAGTGTATCTATTTACAAATTAATTCATATTTAAATACATGTACATGTATGTCTTCACTTGATTTGTGTTTTTGTACAACACTTACCTTTGCCACCTGTTTCTTTTTCTTTCTGTAAGGATTTTTTGGTTGTTCCTGTGCAATTCAAATAACAACTACATATAATATAAGTCTATTGTGATGTTTGAACTTTTTTTTTCAATTTTCATTGCTGTATAGCCTATAAAACACACTGGATGTAAAGAGTTTTGCCAACGAACTACAATGTATTGTGTTTTTTTCTTCTTGAAAATCATAAATTTTATAGTATTGCAAATGCTTTCAGTGTGGCACTAACCCTTTTCAACATTATAAAATATTACTGTACAAAGATAGAGATTAAAGTAGAGTATCATTTTTATGAATACCCGTAATAACTTAGATCTAGACACCTGAACACAGCTGAAGCCCACATACACACACATATCACTTCGTAATAACATCCTTAAGCTTCTCTCTTAAAACTTTGACATGTTTTGGAATAACACATTTGATATTGAATGTTTTAGTACTAAATCCATCCAACCTTACATATTTAACACTATTTTTGCTATGATAATGAAATCAACCTTACTTATTTAACACTATTTTTGCTATGATAATGAAATCTATTTAGAGTTTATAAATTAAACATTAATAGACTGATGTATACAGAAATTCAGTCCGTTCTTTACATTTTTTCTTTGCAAAATTTGAATATATCAGTAAGCACAAATCTACAACAAAGTTAAATGCCAAATTATGTGCCTTGGATTACAATTAAGATTTAAGCATTTGAATATTTGTCTTAGTCATAAGCCAATAACAAACTGACTTCCATGTTACCAAGCAACAGCAAAAATAATGGGTTGGTGGTGATGACAGTGTCAGAAACTGTCAAGGGAGGTAATCTAAACGAAGATAATCAAGATAAAACAATTGATGAAGGCTTATTGTATGTACATTCAAATAAAAATAATGTAGAATTACATGTGTTTGAAAATTACCAACTATTTGTTAGAAATGTACCATCATTCTTTATGGTAGGGGGTGTATAAAATGACCGAAAATCCTGATATAGCAATGCTGCCCCTGCTTACAATTGCATACTGACAAATGTGCGTAAAATCTGTCTTGTAATCCACAGAAGTCTGTAGTTAAAGTACCTCTCACAGATTAGAAATATACCTGCCTCCTCAATGACAATACATGTACATATAAATGTCTGTACCTCCTCAATGACAATTACTTATGCCTGTAAATATACCTACCTCCTCAATGACAACACTCTTTTCTTCAACACTTGGCATACTGGTTGATGATTCAACCTAAATTTTACAAATACAAACCATGTGACAAATTATCAAATCAAAGTCTTATTTGAATAAATATATTGGTCACCTTTTATATCATAGTTAATGTTTATATATACAATTATCTTGTCTGCAACTTCGACAGAAAAAACACACATACTGGTTATATTGCTATTGCAGTACATGTTCCCTACTAGCCCCTGCTAAAAATAGTTACAGTGACCTTGACCCTGAAACCCTAAAACTTGAACTGGTCATTGTAAAGAAATTGATCAAAATCTCTCCCTCAAAAAATGAAGTTGTTTGAGCGCTGGCAATCTTTTGCGTTACATACACATATACAAGACGGACTGAGAGGAAACCTATAGTCTCCCACAGTTTCACTGTTAATGACTGGTGCCTTAGAATATTTTCATATTGAATACCTATAAAGATTCACTTTTTACTAACAGAATCAACCGATATGTCCAGGAATTAGGTATAATTACATTTCTGTATGTGTCTCACTTGCCCCAGATTAAAAATAAACTTAAGCAAACTCTGAAATTCACTCAACCAAACACATCTCCCCAATAACTAAGTCGTAGTGTATAAACACCCTGTAATACCTGATAGACATATATGTAAATATTGATGGATTGCAAAAGAATTATATCTATCATGTGAGGGAAGTCCAATACACTTATCATGTGAGGGAAGTCCAATACACTTATAATGTGAGGGAAGTCTATTACACTTATAATGTGAGGAAAGTCCAATACACTTATAATGTGAGGGAAGTCTAATACACTTATCATGTGAGGGAAGTATAATACACTCATATAATGTGAGGGAAGTCCAATACACTTATCATGTGAGGGAAGTCCAATACACTTATAATGTGAGGGAAGTCCAATACACTTATCATGTGAGGGAAGTCCAATACACTTATCATGTGAGGGAAGTCCAATACACTTATAATGTGAGGGAAGTCCAATACACTTATAATGTGAGGGAAGTCCAATACACTTATAATGTGAGGGAAGTCCAATACACTTATAATGTGAGGGAAGTCCATTACACTTATAATGTGAGGAAAGTCCATTACACTTATAATGTGAGGAAAGTCCAATACACTTATCATGTGAGGGAAGTCTAATACACTTATAATGTGAGGGAAGTCCAATACACTTATAATGTGAGGGAAATCCAATACACTTATAATGTGAGGGAAGTCCAATACACTTATAATGTGAGGGAAGTCCATTACACTTATAATGTGAGGGAAGTCCAATACACTTATATAATGTGAGGGAAGTCCATTACACTTATATAATGTGAGGGAAGTCCAATACACTTATAATGTGAGGGAAGTCCAATACACTTATAATGTGAGGGAAGTCTATTACACTTATAATGTGAGGAAAGTCCAATACACTTATAATGTGAGGGAAGTCTAATACACTTATAATGTGAGGGAAGTCCAATACACTTATAATGTGAGGGAAGTCCATTACACTTATAATGTGAGGGAAGTCCATTACACTTATAATGTGAGGGAAGTCCATTACACCTATTATGTGAGGGAAGTCCATTACACTTATAATGTGAGGGGAAGTCCAATACACTTATAATGTGAGGGAAGTCCAATACACTTATAATGTGAGGGAAGTCCAATACACTTATAATGTGAGGGAAGTCCAATACACTTATATAATGTGAGGGAAGTCAAATACACTTATAATGTGAGGGAAGTCCATTACACTTATATAATGTGAGGGAAGTCAAATACACTTATAATGTGAGGGAAGTCCAATACACTTATATAATGTGAGGGAAGTCCATTACACTTATAATGTGAGGGAAGTCCAATACACTTATAATGTGAGGGAAGTCCAATACACTTATAATGTGAGGGAAGTCCAATACACTTATAATGTGAGGGAAGTCCATTACACCTATTATGTGAGGGAAGTCCATTACACTTATAATGTGAGGGAAGTCCATTACACTTATAATGTGAGGGGAAGTCCAATACACTTATAATGTGAGGGAAGTCCAATACACTTATAATGTGAGGGAAATCCAATACACTTATAATGTGAGGGAAGTCCAATACACTTATAATGTGAGGGAAGTCCAATACACTTATAATGTGAGGGAAGTCCATTACACCTATTATGTGAGGGAAGTCCATTACACTTATAATGTGAGGGGAAGTCCAATACACTTATAATGTGAGGGAAGTCCAATACACTTATAATGTGAGGGAAGTCCAATACACTTATATAATGTGAGGGAAGTCAAATACACTTATAATGTGAGGGAAGTCCATTACACTTATATAATGTGAGGGAAGTCAAATACACTTATAATGTGAGGGAAGTCCAATACACTTATATAATGTGAGGGAAGTCCATTACACTTATAATGTGAGGGAAGTCCAATACACTTATAATGTGAGGGAAGTCCAATACACTTATAATGTGAGGGAAGTCCAATACACTTATAATGTGAGGGAAGTCCATTACACCTATTATGTGAGGGAAGTCCATTACACTTATAATGTGAGGGGAAGTCCAATACACTTATAATGTGAGGGAAGTCCAATACACTTATAATGTGAGGGAAGTCCAATACACTTATAATGTGAGGGAAGTCCAATACACTTATATAATGTGAGGGAAGTCCAATACACTTATAATGTGAGGGAAGTCCAATACACTTATAATGTGAGGGAAGTCCAATACACTTATATAATGTGAGGGAAGTCCAATACACTTATAATGTGAGGGAAGTCCAATACACTTATATAATGTGAGGGAAGTCCAATACACTTATAATGTGAGGGAAGTCCAATACACTTATAATGTGAGGGAAGTCCAATACACTTATAATGTGATGGAAGTCCAATACACTTATAATGTGAGGGAAGTCCAATACACTTATAATGTGAGGGAAGTCCAATACACTTATAATGTGAGGGAAGTCCAATACACTTATAATGTGAGGGAAGTCCAATACACTTATAATGTGAGGGAAGTCCAATACACTTATAATGTGAGGGAAGTCCAATACACTTATAATGTGAGGGAAGTCCAATACACTTATAATGTGAGGGAAGTCCAATACACTTATAATGTGAGGGAAGTCCAATACACTTATAATGTGAGGGAAGTCCAATACACTTATAATGTGAGGGAAGTCCAATACACTTATAATGTGAGGGAAGTCTAATACACTTATAATGTGAGGGAAGTCCAATACACTTATAATGTGAGGGAAGTCCAATACACTTATAATGTGAGGGAAGTCCAATACACTTATAATGTGAGGGAAGTCCAATACACTTATAATGTGAGGGAAGTCCAATACACTTATAATGTGAGGGAAGTCCAATACACTTATAATGTGAGGGAAGTCCAATACACTTATAATGTGAGGGAAGTCCAATACACTTATAATGTGAGGGAAGTCCAATACACTTATAATGTGAGGGAAGTCCAATACACTTATAATGTGAGGGAAGTCCAATACACTTATAATGTGAGGGAAGTCCAATACACTTATATAATGTGAGGGAAGTCCAATACACTTATAATGTGAGGGAAGTCCAATACACTTATAATGTGAGGGAAGTCTAATACACTTATAATGTGAGGGAAGTCCAATACACTTATAATGTGAGGGAAGTCCAATACACTTATAATGTGAGGGAAGTCCAATACACTTATAATGTGAGGGAAGTCCAATACACTTATAACGTGAGGGAAGTCCAATACACTTATCATGTGAGGGAAGTCCAATACACTTATCATGTGAGGGAAGTCCAATACACTTATAATATGAGGGAAGTCCAATACACTTATAATGTGAGGGAAGTCCAATACACTTATAATGTGAGGGAAGTCCAATACACTTATCATGTGAGGGAAGTCCAATACACTTATATAATGTGAGGGAAGTCCAATACACTTATAATGTGAGGGAAGTCTAATACACTTATAATGTGAGGGAAGTCCAATACACTTATAATGTGAGGGAAGTCCAATACACTTATCATGTGAGGGAAGTCCAATACACTTATAATGTGAGGGAAGTCTAATACACTTATAATGGGAGGGAAAGCCACTACGTTTATAATATGATGAAAGTCCAATACACTTATAATGTGAGGGAAGTCCAATTCACTTATAATATGATGAAAGTCCAATACACTTATAATGTGAGGGAAGTCCAATACACTTATAAAGGGAGGGAAAGCCACTACGTTTATAATATGATGAAAGTCCAATACACTTATAATGTGAGGGAAGTCCAATTCACTTATAATATGAAAGTCCAATACACTTATAATGTGAGGGAAGTCCAATACACTTATAATGTGAGGGAAGTCCAATACACTTATAATGTGAGGGAAGTCCAATACACTTATATAATGTGAGGGAAGTCCAATACACTTATAATGTGAGGGAAGTCCAATACACTTATAATGTGAGGAAAGTCCATTACACATATTATGTGAGGGAAGTCCAATACACTTATATAATGTGAGGGAAGTCCAATACACTTATAATGTGAGGGAAGTCCAATACACTTATAATGTGAGGAAAGTCCATTACACATATTATGTGAGGGAAGTCCAATACACTGATATAATGTGAGGGAAGTCCAATACACTAATCATGTGAGGAAAGTCCAATACACTTATAATGTGAGGGAAGTCCAATACACTTATCATGTGAGGGAAGTCCAATTCACTTATAATGTGAGGGAAGTCCATTACACATATTATGTGAGGGAAGTCCAATACACTTATAATGTGAGGGAAGTCCAATACACTTATATAATGTGAGGGAAGTCCATTACACATATTATGTGAGGGAAGTCCAATACACTTATAATGTGAGGGAAGTCCAATACACTTATTATGTGAGGGAAGTCCAATACACTTATAATGTGAGGGAAGTCCAATACACTTATTATGTGAGGAAAGTCCAATACACTTACATGTATCATGTGAGGGAAGTCTAATACACTTATAATGTGAGGGAAGTCCAATACACTTATAATGTGAGGGAAATCCATTACACTTATATAATGTGAGGGAAGTCCATTATACACATTATGTGAGGGAAGTCTAATACACTTATAATGTGAGGGAAAGCCACTACGTTTATAATATGATGAAAGTCCAATTCACTTAGAGTGTGAAGAAAGTTCATTACACTTTTCAAATGAGGGAAGTCCATAAGACTCCAGAATCAGTTTTATTTTTCTAAAACTGGTCCATAGAAATTATTCTGTAAGTACCAGCTTATTGAAGTAGATGGTTAATAATAATCTATGATATTAAAATAATGATTTTAACATGATGACAATTACAAATTCTGTATATCCAAATTAAGCTTACATATGCTGGAGATGTTATGTAACTTTTGTATGCACATTGTAAATAACAAAATCTCAAAGTCCTACCTCAAGAAGGTCCAAGTCTAAAGATAGAGGCACAGCAATGGATACATTTGCATCACTCTTGAAGGAATTCTTTTCGGAAGACATTTTACGGGCAAAGATGGGAGGTTGTGATACTGACTTAGGGGGAGAGGACCCTGCTGATATAAAAGTCTTAGCCTGCTGTGGAGGTGGGGGAGGAGGAATAGGCGATGTAAAAGCCTGGGCCTGCTGTTGAGGTGGGGGAGGAGGAATGGTGGATGTAAAAGCCTGGGCCTGCTGTTGATCAGGTGGGGGAGGAGGAATAGGTGATGTAAAAGCCTGGGCCTGCTGTGGAGGTGGGGGAGGAGGAATGGCTGATGTAAAATCCTTGGCCTGCTGTGGAGGAGATCTTGTGGATTTCATTGCAATTGCAGAATGTGGGGTTAGTTCAATACCTCGCCTTACTAGACCTCTCATGCGACCTTGTGGGATTGGAGGAGGACTACCTCCTAATGTATCATACAGAGGGACTGGGGGAGGTGCGCCTTTATTTATGACATTCAATGGTACTGGGGGAGGACCTCCTGGAGGTGGAGGAGCTCCTCTGGACATGGCAAGAAGTGGGACTGGGGGAGGATGGTCTCTTGATTCATCAGCCATTACATCAAACATTGCTAATTTAGGAGAAGCTTTCTCTAATTCATATGACATGGTAGGCTTTGAAGGTGGAGGAGGAGGTGGAGGAGGTGCTGCTCTTTCAGAAGCTATGAAAGATTGTGCAGGTCGACGAGATTCTGCTGACTTAAGAGCCATCATGGCAGGTTGTGCAGGTTGGGGAGGAAGTCCTGCTGATCTAGAAGCCATGGCAGATTGTGATGAGGGAGGGGGACCTATGCGCATTTCAGAAGCAGAAAAAGGTGCACTGTATATAGTATCTGTCTCCAAGTCTGCTGAGAGATCTAACAAGTCATCTACTGAATCCCTACAAAAGAAAAAAACAGGAACAAAATTTATTGAAACTTCATAAAAATTGCATCATTTATGAACAGCCTTACCGAAGATATCCTGAGAAAACTTGACCAAAAATATAATGAACTGAATGCATGTCAAGATGCAAAGAAGACCTGAATCAATCATCTGGATATTTGAGCTTTTAGAGTTAAACAAAATATTATTAAAAGTAGGACTGCCAATATTCCCTGTCACTTTCAAGCAGTAACATAGATTAATAGAATCTATCACGGGTCTGTTCCTTGGACAGGGATATCTCAACCTGAGTGTAAGAGTTTGGCCAGTCAGCACGAGGCTTGTTTGATTATTTTTCTCACATACTTGCAACCAAATGTAAGTTTTTATAAAAGTTATTTTTATCTCACTGTCTTCAATGCTAACTGGTTTGAATGTGCATTGTGAGCAGTGTCATATAGCGTGTTCCGGCTGTCTTTACCCCCCCCCCCTCCTATGAAATATCCCTGTCAACAGAACATGCCCAAGTTTGATTATTTTTTTGTTTCTTAGATATTTGGTCAATTTAGTCAGTTATTCTGAACTATACGTAGTGTTTCAAAAGAAAAATATATAATTATGACAGGCTGTTGCCATGACAAAACCGTACATGGCTAAAAAGCGACATCATCTATAAATCCATCTTTTATAGGTATAAAAGGAAATGTTAAGTAGTTTGTACTTTAGCTTCGCCTTCCTTTCCGATCTGAAATCCATGCCATCATCAAACAGTCCAAACGCCATATCGTCATCCTCAGACTCCTCAGACGGCGCAGTCTGTAACATCAGAGATTAAGAAGAAAATATATTCTTTGTAATATCTGGAACTGTAATCCACAAACTAACAACTGGAAAATATCTTAAACTGTAATCTGCAAACTAACAACTGGAAAATATCTTAAAACTGTAATCCGCAAACTAACAACTGGAAAATATCTTAAACTGTAATCCGCAAACTAACCACTGGAAAATATCTTAAACTCACTGTTATCCGCAAACTAACTACTTGGTAATATCTGTAACTGTAATCCACAATATACTATCTATTTCTATTTAAATGATTAAGTCACTTTCCTCAAATTGTAAAGAGAAATTAAGTATTTCAGTTAAGGAAGGGCTTATTTTGGAAACACTTTTAGCTTACTATAATATACGATAGGTTACGATTCTGCAATAATGAAGGAGAGGGCCTATTTTTGCTGGGGCTTAATTACTTTGGGATAAAACTTCCATTGCCCATTACATTTTTGTGTACCATTACATTTTTGTATACCCATTACATTTCTCGTATATCCATTACATTTCTGTATATCCATTACATTTCTGTATATCCATTACATTTCCATATGTGCTTGAAATCGGAACATTCTATTAAACAAGAGATCCCAGAGGGATCTTGGCGCCCACCATTGAATGATCTTCATAGGTTCCATGTCAGATTGATCTTTTCTCTACTTTTCCCTTCATTTTACTAATCTGTGCAAATTGAGACATCCCTCCAGTACTTTTCAAACAAGGGAATCCTAGCTATATAAGAAATTTGAGATTTAACGATAATGGCTGTTTGTTTGCCAGGTTGTTTTCAGGACAGACTGGTCCAAAAATGCAATACAAGGGACCAAGGGGAACCTACTTATGACATTTGAGAAAGATCCATTCAGTACTTTGAGAAATAGAGATAACAAACTTCAATTATCAAAATCCAAGATGGCGGTCTGTCGGCCATATTGTTTTCCAATTGATCTCAAAACGCAATATGCATAACTAGGCACCAAGGGAAACCTACATATGAAATTTCAGAAAGATCCATTCAGTACTTTCTCAGAAATAGTGATAACAAACTTAAATTGTCAAAATCCAAGATGGCTGCCTGTCGGCCATGTTGTTTTCAGATTGGTCTCAAAACACAACATGCATAACTAGGCACCAAGGGAAACTTACATATGCAATTTGAGAAAGATCCATTCAGTACATTCTCAGAAATAGCGATAACAAACTTCAATTGTCAAAATCCAAGATGGCTGCCTGTCGGCCATGTTGTTTTCGGATTGGTCTCAAAACGCAATATGCATAACTAAGCACCAAGGGAAACCTATATATGACATTTCAGAAAGATCCATTCAGTACTTTCTCAGAAATAGCGATAACAAACTTCAATTGTCAAAATCCAAGATGGCTGCCTGTCGGCCATGTTGTTTTCCAATTGATCTCAAAACGCAATATGCATAACTAGGCACCAAGGGAAACTTACATATGAAATTTCAGAAAGATCCATTCAGTACTTTCTCAGAAATAGTGATAACAAACTTAAATTGTCAAAATCCAAGATGGCTGCCTGTCGGCCATGTTGTTTTCAGATTGGTCTCAAAACACAACATGCATAACTAGGCACCAAGGGAAACTTACATATGCAATTTGAGAAAGATCCATTCAGTACATTCTCAGAAATAGCGATAACAAACTTCAATTGTCAAAATCCAAGATGGCTGCCTGTCGGCCATGTTGTTTTCGGATTGGTCTCAAAACGCAATATGCATAACTAAGCACCAAGGGAAACCTATATATGACATTTCAGAAAAATCCATTCAGCACTTCCTCAGAAATAGTGATAACAAACTTCAATTGTCAAAATCCAAGATGGCTGCCTGTCAGCCATGTTGTTTTCCGATTGGTCTCAAATCGCAATATGCATAACTAGGCACCAAGGGGAACCTACATATTAAATTTGAGAAAGATCCCTTCAGTACTTTCTCAGAAATAGCGATAACAAACTTCAATTGTCAAAATCCAAGATGGCTGCCTGTCAGCCATGTTGTTTTCCGATTGGTCTCAAATCGCAATATGCATAACTAGGCACCAAGGGGAACCTACATATTAAATTTGAGAAAGATCCCTTCAGTACTTTCTCAGAAATAGCGATAACAAACTTCAATTGTCAAAATCCAAGATGGCTGCCTGTCGGCCATGTTGTTTTCGGATTGGTCTCAAAACGCAATATGCATAACTAAGCACCAAGGGAAACCTATATATGACATTTCAGAAAAATCCATTCAGCACTTCCTCAGAAATAGTGATAACAAACTTCAATTGTCAAAATCCAAGATGGCTGCCTGTCAGCCATGTTGTTTTCCGATTGGTCTCAAATCGCAATATGCATAACTAGGCACCAAGGGGAACCTACATATTAAATTTGAGAAAGATCCCTTCAGTACTTTCTCAGAAATAGCGATAACAAACTTCAATTGTCAAAATCCAAGATGGCTGCCTGTCGGCCATGTTGTTATCCGATTGGTCTCAAAACGCAATATGCATAACTATGCACCAAGGGGAACCTACATATGAAATTTGAGAAAGATCCCTTCAGTACTTTCTGAGAAATAGCGATAACAAAAATTGTTTACGGACGGAGGGATGGAGGGACGGACGGCCGGACGGACGGACGGACCACGGACGCAGGGCGATTTGAACAGCCCACCATCTGATGATGGTGGGCTAAAAATGCTCCACTGTGAATTGAGCATCACATGCATAGCACACCGGTGGGTCCTCTCGTTTCAAAAGGAACGAATGAGTAGGATATGTGTGCCCGGTACGGAGCCGAGAGAGGACTATTTCCTCTCTACGATCCTTCCGACTTGGTTTTGATGTTTTAAGTTTTGGTTGTACTTTAAAAAGTTTGTTGCTCGTCTCGAGAGACCAGCGTTGCTGCCATTTACTCTGAATGGCAGAACTAATTACAGATTTGAAATCTGTATATGGTATTTTAATATTTGTTTGTTGCAGATTTAGAGCAAGTTCGTTGCCTTTAATTCCGACATTGCTCGGAACCCAAAGTAGTGTTATTTTGCATTTTTTTAAGATACGAGATATTCGTAAAACAAGGTTTTGTATGAGTATATTCTTTGGATCTCGTGATTGTAAATTCTGAAGGACAGATCGAGAGTCGGAACAAATTATTGCCTTTCTAATGCGTTGTTCTTCGATATGGTCGAGGGCCAAATCGATGGCACATGCTTCCGCAGAGAAGATAGAGGCACCATCTGGTAAGCGGATTGAAGAGCAATGGCGATCGGAATAGCATGCTGCGGAGACCTTTACTCCATCTTTTGAGCCATCAGTGAAGATCTGAACGTGAAAATCTTTAATGCATTCCCGAAAGGAAGATTTGTGCTCTTGGGGTAATACACTCGACTTTGCCCTCTCATGTAGAGTAAGGTTAATATCAGGTGTTTTGACAAGCCATGGCGGTACATCAGTTACGGTGTACTTGCCTATGTTGTCTAAACTTATGATAAGTTCCTGAAGAAAGTTAGAAATTCTAATGCCAAATGTTGGTATGAGTTTTTGGTTTTGAGTAAATATGTTTTGGTATTGCGGATTGACAACAAGGTCAAAAGCTGGGTTTTTCGGGTTGGATTTCAATTGGGCGGCATATTGAAGAGAAAGGTTTTTCCTTCTGTCATTTAAGGATGGTTCATTTGCCTCTACATAAAGGCTCTGCACAGGTGTTGTTCGAAAAGCACCAAGTACCAGACGTAATCCTTGGTTTTGGACAGGATCTAGCATCTGCAGGTAAGAATTTCGTGCAGATCCATAAACGATGGAGCCATAGTCGAGTTTTGATCGAATAAGCGTCCTATAAAGGCGCAGAAGCATTTCACGGTCTGCGCCCCAGTCAGTATGGGATAGTACTCGTAAAATGTTCATTGCCTTTGAGCACTTATCTTTCAAGTATTTTATATGTGGAACAAAGGAGAGTTTCGAATCGAAAATTAGTCCGAGGAATTTAGTCTGCTCGACAACTGGAATTTTGATACCATTTAATGTTAGATCTGGATCATTATGTGGTTTTCGTTTTTGGCAGAAGTGCATGCAGACAGTTTTTGATCTGGAGAATTTGAAGCCGTTTTCATCTGCCCATGTTTGTAGTTTGCCTAGACATTGTTGAAGTTGTCGTTCTATCGTGTGCATGTTCTTTGACCTATAGCAGATCAAGAAGTCATCAACGAAGAGAGACCCTTCAGTTGACTTACCGAGACATTTAGTTATACTGTTGATTTTCAGGCCGAAAAGTGTTACGGAAAGGATTCCACCCTGAGGGACTCCCATTTCCTGTTTGGCTGTTTCAGAATAAGTTGAACCTACGCGAACTTTAAAATGTCTGTCAGATATGTAGTTTGCGATGAATTTTGGGAGATTCCCACGTACACCAATTTCATGCAGGTCTTTCATAATACCATATTGCCATGTAGTATCGTATGCTTTCTCCAGATCAAAGAACACAGCGACTAGATGCTCCTTCTTCGCGAAAGCTTCTCGAATGAAGGTTTCTAACCTGACCAGATGGTCTACCGTTCCTCTGCGGTTTCTGAATCCACTTTGGAGTGGACTCAAAATATTATTAGATTCAAGGAACCAAACTAGTCTAGTGTTTATCATCCGTTCAAGTGTTTTGCATATGCAGCTCGTTAGAGAGATTGGACGATAATTATTTGGTTCAGTGGTGTCCTTACCAGGTTTTGGAATTGGAATAATTGTAGATTCCTTCCAAGAATCTGGGATCTTTCCTGATTCGTAGACTTGATTAAAAATATAAAGGAGACAACGTAAAGATGATTCCGGTAGATGTTTTAGGAATTGGTACGGAATTTCATCTGGCCCAGCTGCCGAATCTTGTGATTTGTTTAAGGATTCAAGCAACTCTGGGAGATCAAATGGTTTATTGTAACTTTCTGTGTTGGAGGATTTAAAATTAAGACGTTTCTTTTCTTTCTCTTTTTTAAATCGTTGGAATTTTTGGGAGTGGTTTTTGGCCGATGAGTTTTGGGCTATATTTTTGGCGAATGCATTTGCAATTTCTGATATAGAAGAGAAAATTTGCTTTTTATTGATAAGGTGGGATGATGGTGCCGTTTTTCTTTTTCCACTTATTTTTCGCAATTGATCCCATACCTTTTAAGATGATGTGTTTGAAGATATTTTAGAAACGTATTCCTTCCAGCTATTCTTTTTATCGGATTTGATAGATCGTCGAGCCTTTGCCCTCCAAATTTTAAAATTATTGTAATTTTCAACAGTTGGGGAAGTCAAAAATCGTCTTAGAGCTGCCTTTCGGCCGGATCTATTAATAAAAGATTCTTCAGATAGAAGAAACTTTGTAGGTTTTGGAACGGACTTTGGTATAGTTTTTTCGCCAATAGAAGTAAGAGTTTTGGTGAATGTTTTAAATGAACCATCAAGGTTAGTTAGTTTTTCTACAGTAAGCTCCTCGTTGCACATGTGTTGGAATTGGACCCAATCCGCTTTGTGCATATTCCATCGAGGAAGTGGTTTATCAAGAGGAGTCCCAATATTATTTAGAAAAATAGGGAAGTGGTCACTCCCACATAAATCATTATTAACCTTCCAGTCATAATCGAGAAAAATGGATTGGTGGCATAGTGATAGGTCTATGTGGTTACAAGAGCCTGTAGCAGGGTGTAAATATGTTGGGGTGTTATTGTTAAACAGGCACAAGTTGTTTTTATCTATAAATTCCTCAATACGTCTTCCTCTCTCGTCTGTGTTCGGAGAGCCCCACAGGCTGTTATGCCCATTAAAATCTCCGAGAATTATGTATGGTGTTGGGAGTTGAGAGACGAGGTTATTCAGTTGCTCACTAGTGAAAGCAACACTTGGAGGAAGATAAATTGAACAGACAGTTACTTGTCTGTGTAAAGTTGCACATACAGCGACAGCCTGTAAATTTGTGTTTAACGTGATCATTCTGTGAGGAATATTCTTATTGACAGCTACAGCTGCGCCTCCTGCTGCTTTGATTCCTATAGCTGTGGTGCTATTATAAAGCGAGAAATTTCTAAGGGTAATTGGCTTTTTTAACATGACCTCCTGTAGGCAAAATAAGGCAGGTCTAAACTCTTTAGATAAATTTTGAAACTCTTCTATATTTGCCCGTAGTCCGCGTATATTCCATTGTATGATCGTGTTGCTATTATTGGCCATTATCCTGGTTCATGCTGGTCGTTCTTCGGACTGACAGGGATGCCTGGTATAGGCTGTCTAGTAACAGCAACGTTGGTTATATGCTGTTCACTGTCGTCCATAAGAACGCCATACCTGTTGTAGCCAAGGATAGGGTCATCTGAACCCTTGGCCGGTTTGTTGTTTAGGGAGGGATGCCTATTGATCCGTACCCTAGATTTTGGTGTTCTTTGATCTTGAGGGGGTGTAGTGGCAGCTAGGTCGCTTGGTAATTCTGGAGGTGTCGACCGACGGCTGTGACAGAGTTCGTTGTCTATGGTGGTCGGCACCTGTCTTAGATTTCCGTTCGTTTACGATTGTTTTTGTATTCGATGGCGATGGTACGATTGATGGTGGTGCGAGTTGTATGGGTTTTGATGGCTCTGGAGGTTTGGGGGTGGCACTCCAGCGTGAGGCTCTCCCAATTAAGTGTTTGTATTTTGGTAGGTTTGCCATCTCGGGAGCATCTGGACCCCAGGCAGACTGGTCCTCAAATGCTTGGATAGAGGTATCCTTCACCGAGATGGTACGTGCTGTCGACTGTTTGACAATTGTGGCAAACGTGGGGTTTGTGCTGTCCTTACTCTCGACAATCCTCCTGGCTTCAGGAAAGGAAATATTCTCGGTATATTTCAACCGGAGGATCTCCCTCTCCTTCTTCCAGGCAGGACAGTCTCGAGATGAGGCCGCATGGTCACCCTGGCAGTTTATACAACGCTTGCCAACAATGTTGCATTGGTCGTTGTCTGTGTGGCCTTCACGTCCGCAGTGTTCGCAGACAGTGTTCCGTCCACATCTGTCCTCGTGATGTCCGTACTTTTGACAGTTACGGCATCGCAGAGGGTTGGGGATGTAGGCGGAGACACCGTACCTCTGGTAACCTATTGTTACCGTCTGAGGTAGCTGCGGCACTCCGAACGTGAGAATGAATGTATTTGTGTTGATTGTTTGACCATTGCGTCTGGAGCGGATCCGCCTAACCTCCGAAACATGGATGTTCTCAACATGTTGGAAGTACTCCAGTATGTCGGCCTCGGAGTCGTTGTTCAATGCGGGGCACCTGATTATACTTTTTGAAGAATTCAGTGAAGCATGGGGCTTCACCTCGACATTGAGACCGGCAAAACTGGAAGTACCCATGAGGTTCATCGCCTGTTGACGGCGGTAAACCTCAATGAGGAGAATACCAGATCTCATTGGCTTGATGGATTTTACCTCACCCGCTATTCCCTGAATTCCCTTCCTCAACAGGATGGGTGATAACTCGGAAGTTTTCTTGCCCTTATCTCTGGAGGACATGGTTAGGAAGTGAGGGAACAGCGGAGAGGCTCCAGTTCCAGATGTAGTTTTGATCGAAGTTTGGGTTTGATTTGGTATAGTTTTTGCTTGTGAGGTTTGACTAGGTATTGTTTTTGTTTGTGCTGTGTCTGTTGTGTTTGATGACTCGCCTTTGCGTTTTGTGTCATTTTGATCGTTTGTACCCATATGTATGTAGAAGTTGTTCACTATTTTTGTCCCCACCCACCACGGAGCCCAACTAGGGGACACTTTTGTTAGCACGGGTTTCCAGTGTCGAAAGTGTCAGGGTTACATAAAATAGTATACTCGAAAGAGAAAGCAGCAGTTTGGTTCTCCAGCCGATTGAAAATACAGGGACCATATTGCCACCCGTCTAGTCCGAGTTTGAAGCCAAAGTCGTGTGTTGCAGACTGGCATGATTTATAATCAACATCCAAATTACTCAACCACCAGGACCTTCTTCCCCGGATTTACGGGACGCAAACCACGGCAAATGGTTTGGCTCAAAATTGAGCTACTGGGTTAGATTACTTTTGGTCTGGTTCCTCAACTTTGACCTCTCTGGCATGGTTTGACCTAACAAGAACTTATAACGCTCTGGCCAGCAAAGCCCAAAGTTTCATTGAAACACTCAAGCTTCCGGACCACGGCAAGGTAGTAATCCTCTCGGAACATTTTTGTATACCCATTACATTTCTGTATATCCATTACATTTTTGTATACCCATTACATTTTTGTATATCCATTACATTTCTCGTATATCCATTACATTTTCGTATACCCATTACATTTTTGTATAACTACATTTTTGTATACCAATTACATTTCTGTATATCCATTACATTTTCGTATACCCATTACATTTTTGTATACCCATTACATATTTGTATAATTACATTTTTTTATATCCATTACATTTCTCGTATATCCATTACATTTTTGTATACCCATTACATTTTTGTATAATTACATTTTTGTATACCCATTACATTTCTGTATACCCATTACATTTTTGTATACCATTACATTTTTGTATATCCATTACATTTCTCGTATATCCATTACATTTTCGTATACCCATTACATTTCTGTATATCCATTACATTTTTGTATACCATTACATTTTTTTATATCCATTACATTGTATACCCATTACATTTTTGTATAATTACATTTTTGTATAACCATTACATTTCTCGTATATCCATTACATTTTTGTATAATTACATTTTTGTATACCCATTACATTTCTCGTATACCCATTACATTTTCGTATACCCATTACATTTTTGTATACCATTACATTTTTGTACACCCATTACATTTTCGTATACCCATTACATTTTTGTACACCCATTACATTTTTGTATAATTACGTTTTTGTATACCCATTACATTTCTGTATATCCATTACATTTCTCGTATATCCATTACATTTTCGTATAACCATTACATTTTTGTATACCCATTACATTTTTGTATACCCATTACATTTCTCGTATATCCATTACATTTTCGTATACCCATTACATTTTCGTATACCCATTACATTTTTGTACACCCATTACATTTGTGTTTACCCCGGCATCTTATTCTATACAGCAAAACATGTGTACTTTAAAGTGTGATGATTATATCAAAATCAAGAGAACGCTGGGAATTTTCTAGCCAAGATTACTGGTAGACAAAAACTTTTTAAAAACAAATGCTGGCACAACTCACACAAACAGGTCTGAATATTAAAGGGTGTGCAGTTCAGATTTGATGATCAATCTAAAAGCCATCTTGTTAGTATCAATGATCAATAAAGGGACCATGCAGAGTAACATAGAGTGAATTTGAAACTGAAATGTAAAATGTAAATTAATATAAACTTACCATGGCTCGCATTAATGATGAAGTTAAAGGCTCACTTTTCTGCTCTTTTAATTCCTTTCTAGCATCAACATTCAAACTTCTGGAAAAAAAGTATCATTTATAAATATTTATTGTTTATCATAAAAAGTTCTGTCACCTTGTCAATGATTTAACCGAACTATAATGCAAATCTATAAACTGTTAACAGTAGACCTATTGATTTGTTAATAACAAATCTTAGGTATTATTAGTGGTTAGTGTGATGATGAACTGAAGTACTCACAATACCTCTGTTGAAAACAGAGGCCAGTTGTTAAAAAGTTGAATAGGCTAACAACAGTTTAACAACAATTCTAAAATCTTGATAAAATTGTTTCTGGTAAAACTAACTTGACAAAAATGTTTATGAAAATATAACACTCCTCAGTCATTTTATTTCTGCCTATTTCAAGGAATATGCACATAGAAGGTCTTAATTAAAGGAGAAATGAGACTTTCACTAATTCAGTGATTAGGCTGATCACCTTCTGAACGACTGGGCCCAGATCCCAAATGGATCTTGGTGCCCATTGAACGATCAGAAATTACTGAGAGCACGCAAAACTCCTTATTCCCAGCTTCTCTTAACATTTCTCTATTTTTGAAATTGATTGAAAAGAACAAGAGGCCCAAAGGGCCTGTATCGCTCACCTGGTTTCATGAGAATATGAAACAAGAATGACGCCCCTCAGCCTCACCATTTGTACAATTTTGAATCCCTACCACAAGGGGGTGCTACTAGGTGAATATGAGTGATATCCACTGCTTAGTTTCAGAGAAGAAGTTGTTTATATCAATTTAGCCAAATTGACCCTGTTTGGCCCCGTCCCTAAGTCCCTGTGGGGTCAGCCCCACCATTTGTACAATTTTGAGTCCCAACCCATAGGGATGCTTTTGACCAAATTTCGTCAAATTCCCATCTGTGGTTATGAAGAAGAAGTTAATTGTTGACGGACGGACAACGGATGCCACAGTATGGCATAAGCTCACCTTGGTCCTTCTGACAAAGATCCATCAAGAACTATCTGAGAAGTATAGCGATAACCTAGCATGTAATACAGAACACTTACCTAGCATGATATATAGAACACTTACCTAGCATGTAATATAGAACACTTACCAAGCATGTAATACAGAACACTTATCTAGCATGTAATATAGAACACTTACCTAGCATGTAATACAGAACACTTATAGAACACTTATCTAGCATGTAATATAGAACACTTACCTAGCATGTAATACAGAACACTTATCTAGCATGTAATATAGAACACTTACCTAGCATGTAATACAGAACACTTATAGAACACTTTCCTGGTTTGTAATACAGAACACTTACCTAGCATGTATTATAAAACACTTACATAGCATGTAATACAGAACACTTAGTTACCTAGCATGTAATACAGAACACTTAGTTACCTAGCATGTAATACAGAACACTTACCTGGTATGTAATACAGAACACTTACATGTACCTAGCATGTTATACAGAACACTCACCTAGCATGATATATAGAACACTTACCTAGCATGTAATACAGAACACTTACCTGTCATGTAATACAGAGCACTTACCTGTCATGTATTACAGAATTATTACATACCATATGATACAGAACACTTACATAGCATATGATATTTCAATTTCAGCTTGAGCAGCTTCTGATTGTTCCACTTCCATATCAACATCCCCATACATATCACAAGGTTCTGCATATTCTTCATACTGCAACATGACACCAACACGTTCATTTTTTGAATGGAATTTGATGTTTCAAACTGGCCAACTCATATGAAATGATTTAACAGTTGATATATTAAATTATGTTATACCTAGTACATAGTCCATCAGAGTCTGACAAATGGACACACAGTCATATCTAGTATATAGTCCATCAAAGTCTGACAAATGGACACAGTCATATCTAGTACATAGTCCATCAGTCTGACAAATGGACACATACTCATATCTAGTACATAGTCCATCAGAGTCTGACAAATGGACACACAGTCATATCTAGTACATAGTCCATCAGAGTCTGACAAATGGACACGCAGTCATATCTAGTACATAGTCCAACAGTCTGACAAATGGACACATAGTCATATCTAGTACATAGTCCATCAGTCTGACAAATGGACACAGTCATATCTAGTATATAGTCCATCAGAGTCTGACAAATGGACACAGTCATACCTAGTACATAGTCCATCAGTCTGACAAATGGACACAGTCATATCTAGTACATAGTCCATCAGAGTCTGACAAATGGACACAGTCATATCTAGTACATAGTCCAACAGTCTGACAAATGGACACACAGTCATATCTAGTACATAGTCCAACAGTCTGACAAATGGACACAGTCATATCTAGTACATAGTCCATCAGAGTCTGACAAATGGACACACAGTCATATCTAGTACATAGTCCATCAGTCTGACAAATGGACACAGTCATATCTAGTACATAGTCCAACAGTCTGACAAATGGACAGTCATATCTAGTTCATAGTCCATCAGTCTGACAAATGGACACAGTCATATCTAGTACATAGTCCATCAGTCTGACAATTGGACAGTCATATCTAGTTCATAGTCCATCAGAGTCTGACAACTGGACATACAGTCATATCTAGTACATAGTCCATCAGAGTCTGACAAATGGACACACAGTCATATCTAGTATATAGTCCATCAGTCTGACAAATGGACACACAGTCATATCTAGTACATAGTCCATCAGAGTCTGACAAATGGACACAGTCATATCTAGTACATAGTCCATCAGAGTCTGACAAATGGACACGCAGTCATATCTAGTACATAGTCCATCAGAGTCTCAAACAAATGGACACACAGTCATATCTAGTATATAGTCCATCAGAGTCTCAAACAAATGGACACACAGTCATATCTAGTACATAGTCCATCAAAGTCTGACAAATGGACACACAGTCATATCTAGTACATAGTCCATCAGTCTGACAAATGGACATAGTCATATCTAGTACATAGTCCATCAGTCTGACAAATGGACACACACTTATATCTAGTACATAGTCCATCAGAGTCTGACAAATGGACACGCAGTCATATCTAGTATATAGTCCATCAGTCTGACAAATGGACACACAGTCATATCTAGTATATAGTCCATCAGTCTGACAAATGGACACGCAGTCATATCTAGTATATAGTCCATCAGTCTGACAAATGGACACGGTCATATCTAGTACATAGTCCATCAGTCTGACAAATGGACACACTGTCATATCTAGTACATAGTCCATCAGTCTGACAAATGGACACACAGTCATATCTAGTATATAGTCCATCAGAGTCTCAAAGAAATGGACACACAGTCATATCTAGTACATAGTCCATCAAAGTCTGACAAATGGACAGTCATATCGAGTACATAGTCCATCAGTCTGACAAATGGACACAGTCATATCTAGTACATAGTCCATCAGAGTCTGACAAATGGACACACAGTCATATCTAGTATATAGTCCATCAGTCTGACAAATGGACATAGTCATATCTAGTACATAGTCCATCAGTCTGACAAATGGACACAGTCATATCTAGTACATAGTCCATCAGAGTCTGACAAATGGACACGCAGTCATATCTAGTACATAGTCCATCAGAGTCTGACAAATGGACACGCAGTCATATCTAGTACATAGTCCATCAGAGTCTGACAAATGGACACGCAGTCATATCTAGTACATAGTCCATCAGTCTGACAAATGGACACGCAGTCATATCTAGTATATAGTCCATCAGTCTGACAAATGGACACGCAGTCATATCTAGTACATAGTCCATCAAAGTCTGACAAATGGACAGTCATATCTAGTACATAGTCCATCAGAGTCTGACAAATGGACAGTCATATCTAGTACATAGTCCATCAGAGTCTGACAAATGGACACACAGTCATATCTAGTACATAGTCCATCAAAGTCTGACAAATGGACAGTCATATCTAGTACATAGTCCATCAGTCTGACAAATGGACACAGTCATATCTAGTACATAGTCCATCAGAGTCTGACAAATGGACACACAGTCATATCTAGTATATAGTCCATCAGTCTGACAAATGGACATAGTCATATCTAGTACATAGTCCATCAGTCTGACAAATGGACACACACTTATATCTAGTACATAGTCCATCAGAGTCTGACAAATGGACACAGTCATATCTAGTACATAGTCCATCAGAGTCTGACAAATGGACACGCAGTCATATCTAGTATATAGTCCATCAGTCTGACAAATGGACACACAGTCATATCTAGTATATAGTCCATCAGTCTGACAAATGGACACGCAGTCATATCTAGTATATAGTCCATCAGTCTGACAAATGGACACGCAGTCATATCTAGTACATAGTCCATCAGTCTGACAAATGGACACAGTCATATCTAGTACATAGTCCATCAGAGTCTGACAAATGGACACGCAGTCATATCTAGTACATAGTCCATCAGAGTCTGACAAATGGACACGCAGTCATATCTAGTACATAGTCCATCAGAGTCTGACAAATGGACACGCAGTCATATCTAGTACATAGTCCATCAGAGTCTGACAAATGGACACGCAGTCATATCTAGTACATAGTCCATCAGAGTCTGACAAATGGACACGCAGTCATATCTAGTACATAGTCCATCAGAGTCTGACAAATGGACACGCAGTCATATCTAGTACATAGTCCATCAGTCTGACAAATGGACACGCAGTCATATCTAGTACATAGTCCATCAGAGTCTGACAAATGGACACGCAGTCATATCTAGTTCATAGTCCATCAGAGTCTGACAAATGGACACGCAGTCATATCTAGTACATAGTCCATCAGAAACTGAGAAATGGACACATTGTTATATCTACTATTATATGATCTAGAAAACTTTTATGTTGGTATACATCCTATATATAGTTTATTCTAATACAGTAAAATCTGTCTAATACGACATCTGACTTTTCCAACACCCTGCTAAATCTGACACTGTATGTATATTCCTGTGAAATTCTGCTTTTTCTCAAAGCATAAAACTTTGACTTTTCTGACAACCTGTCTAATGTGACCAAAACGGTCACTCACCCTATGGGGTCATATTAGGCAAGTTTTATTGTAATAAGAAAATTCAAAAGCATAAATTAAGCATTATCATACAGCCATCAGATTTTTATGTATTGTCAACATGAACACAATCTTGCAAATAACAATTTTTTTAACAAATTTTTTTAATAAATAACAAGTTGATTGAATGCCAATCCATGTTAAAACATAAATCAGTATTAATTGGTGGCCAGAGTGTGAAATTTAGATATTCATATAAACTCACAGTTGCACTCTGCATCTTCAACGGCATAGTAAACAATTCAGGTTCCAGCTTCTTTACTTGTACAGGGGCTGCCATATATCTTTAAAAAAAATAATGCTTTATATAGCAGTCTTTTATATATGTGTATATTTATAGAAATTCACTTTATAAAGAAACCCATGGGACATAGAACAGTAACAATACCTTGGAAATAGTATCCGAGTTCTTATAGCATTTCTTGTAAATTAAACACAACCTGTATCTCAAGTGTTTTTCAAAGTGTTAAAGCAATTTAACTGTCTTATTTGATATCTAGTTTTATAATATAAATAATTTGATTCAGAAAATTTTCAGCTAGACTTACTCATCTTTATCTTCTTCTTCTTCTTCTCCTCCTTCTTCTTCTTCTTCTTCTTCTTCTTCTTCTTCTCCTTCTTCTTCTTCTTCTTCTTCTTCTTCAGACTTGTGAGGTAAACAACAGTCCACATACGTTGTATTCATTATACGGTTCATCATTTCCTCATCCATTGATTCATATTCGAAGATGCCGTCCTAAAACATAACAGGTTTAAATTCAAATTTAGCTGAAAATTTTTGGGAAACAGAAGTTTTCTAATTTCCTCTTATCATATTTTGTGGATTTCTCAACATCCCAATACAAAATTCTGTGTTAGTTGACGTGATCACAGAATTTGATACAGAATCACATTTACAGTGTCAAAAAGTTGAAAAAGACACACTTTTAAAAAATTTCAACAGATTTCAATATTTATTTAAGTCAATGTATTTCTGTGGAAATAATGTACTGTTAATAGAAATTTTTGTGTCTGCATGTTAATTGATACAATGTATAATGAACATATAACACAGTTCAGTCTGACCTAAAGACCACCTGTATCTTACAACAAGAGGTCTCTAGCAGAAATTCTTGGAAATACAGATCGTCTTAGCCACCACGTTAAGAAGCAGCTTATGATATAAAGATCATCTGGGTCCAGGTTTTCAAATGGTGATTAGCGTAATCCCATAATCAGTGAAAATCTCATTTGTCCTTTTCTTCAAAACCACAGTGCCAGTGTCCTTAAAATAGGCAAGTAGGAAAAACTTGTGATGCCCATAGTTTCCTTAAATGTTATGTTAGTTTTACCAGAAATGATTTTATCAATAGTTTGAAATTGTTGTTAAACTGCAATTACCTAGCTTATAGGCTAATCACCTTTTGACCAACTGTGACCTGTATTTTAATCAGATTAACATCATGATTCAAAATCATGACATACTTATTTCATATGATGTTGTGTCTTAACCAACAAGTCAATTGACAAACAAGAGGCCCATGGGGCTTAACAGTCACCTGAGATTTGAATATTTCAGTTAATTTAATTGACCCTTTTGGAACCCACCCTTCAGACCCTATTGGTCAGTCAGGGCCAACAGTTGTATACCATTAAGCTGTCATCCAATGCTGATAATGTTAACAATGTTCAAATGAATTCCGATAGAAATCAAACAAATAATAGTCAAAAATGTGATTTCCCTATATAAACTATAGTAAAATCTACCCCTTCCCCAGGGGCGAACTTGTGACCCCAGGGTCATGAAGTTCATTACATTAGTAAAGCACTATACGACCCTTCCACCTATGAAGAGTATTTGATTCTGTCTTAATCGGGTCTTGAGAAGAAGATCTTTGAAATTTCAGTCTGTTTGACTCTTTTTAGCCCCACCCATTAGGGGGGGGGGGGGGGGGGGGGGGTTGAGAGTCAGGGCCAACATGTGTAAACCATCAAACTGCCATCACAAGCTGATTATGTTAAGAAAGTTAGAATGAATTCCAAATAATAGTCAAAAATATGATTTCCCTATATAAACTATAGTAAAGTGTACCCCCTCCCCAGGGGCGAACATGTGACCCCAGGGTCAGGAAATTCACAATTTTGGAAAAGCACCTTAAGACCCTTCCATCTACGAAGAGTGTTTGATTCCAACATATCTGAGAGTAGAGAAGAAGTTTTTTGAAGATTTTGCTAATTTTACCCTTTTTAGCCCCGCCCATTAGCCCCTGGCGGTCAGTCAGGGCCATCATGTGCATACCATCAATCTGTTATCCCATACTGATAATGTTAATCAAGTTAAAATGAATTCCAATAGAAATCCAACAAATTATAGCCAAAAATGTGATTTTCCTATATAAACTTTAGTAAATTTTACCCCCTCCCCAGGGGGAAACCCGAGACCCCTGGGTCATGAAATTCACAATTTTGGTAAAGTACTTAAGGCCCTTCCATCTATGAAGAGTGTTTGATTCCACTATATCTGAGAGAAGAGAAGAAGAATTTTAGTCAATTTTACCCTTTTTAGGCCCGCTCCTCAGGCCCTTGGGGGTGGGGACCATATAATTCACAATTTTTGTTGACCTTTAGCCATAGAAGCTTCCTGCCAAATTTCATTGAATTTGGTTTAGGGGTTTTGGAGAAGAAGTCGTAAATGTAAATTTTTTATGGACGCACGACGCACGGCGATGGACAAAAGGGGATTAGAATAGGTCACTTGAGACTTTGTCTCAGGTGACCTAAAAAGCTGAAATTCTTAACTTTGAAGTTATTCAATTTGGTTTGGTTTTGTTTAATGTCCTATTAACAGCCAGGGTCATTTAAGGACGTGCCAGGTTTTGGAGGTGGAGGAAAGCTGGAGTACCCGGAGAAAAACCACTGGTCTACAGTCAGTACGTATACCTGGCAACTGCCCCACGTAGGTTTCGAACTCGCAACCCAGAGGTGGAGGGCTAGTGATAAAGTGTTGGGACACCTTAACCACTCGGCCAACCCAGTCCCTAAAAGTAATATAGAGTGAGATAGATCTTATTGTAGAAATTGTAAGAACAGACCTCCAAATCTAAAACTTCAGGGATATTCTACAATTTGTGTAGACACCAACATATTTCACTTTTTAAGATACTGTCTGTCCATAAAGTTTCAGCACAGGTATTGGCAGCCAAGTACCTCATACTGTGGTCAAATTATTTATTGGCAGCCCAGCACCTCATACTGTGGTCAAATTACTTATTGGCAGCCCAGCACCTCATACTGTGGTCAAATTATTTATTGGCAGTCTAGCACCTCATACTGTGGTCAAAATATTTATTGGCAACCCAGCACTTCATTATGCGGTCAATTTATTTATTGGCAGCCCAGCAGCTCATACTGTGGTCAAATTAATTATTGGCAGCCCAGCACCTCATACTCTGATGAAATTATTTATTGGCAGCCCATGGCCAGCACCTCATACTGTGGTCAAATTATTTATTGGCAGCCCAGCACCTCGTACTGTGGTAAAATTATTTATTGGCAGCCCAGCACCTCATACTGTAGTCGAATTATTTATTGGCAGCCCAGCACCTCATACTGTGGTCAAATTAATTATTGGCAGCCCAGCACCTCATACTGTGGTCAAATTATTTATTGGCAACCCAGCACTTCATATTGTGGTCAAATTATTTATTGGCAGCCCAGCACCTCATACTGTGGTCAAATTAATTATTGGCAGCCCAGCACTTCATATTGTGGTCGAGTTATTTATTGGCAACCCAGCACCTCATACTGTGGTCAAGTTATTTATTGGCAACCCAGCACTTCATATTGTGGTCAAATTATTTATTGGCAGCCCAGCACCTCATACTGTGGTCAAATTATTTATTGGCAGCCCAGCACCTCATACTGTGGTCAAATTATTTATTGGCAACCCAGCACCTCATATTGTGGTCAAATTATTTATTGGCAGCCCAGCACCTCATACTGTGGTCAAATTATTTATTGGCAGCCCAGCACCTCATATTGTGGTCAAATAATGTATTGGCAACCCAGCCCCTCATATTGTGGTCAAATTATTTATTGGCAGCCCAGCACCTCATATTGTGGTCAAATTATTTATTGGCAGCCCAGCACCTCATACTGTGGTCAAATTATTTATTGGCAACCCAGCACCTCATATTGTGGTCAAATAATTTATTGGCAACCCAGCACCTCATACTGTGGTCAAATTATTTATTGGCAACCCAGCACCTCATATTGTGGTCAAATTATTTATTGGCAACCCAGCACTTCATATTGTGGTCAAATTATTTATTGGCAACCCAGCACCTCATACTGTGGTCAAATTATTTATTGGCAGCCCAGCACCTCATACTGTGGTCAAGTTATTTATTGGCAACCCAGCACCTCATATTGTGGTCAAATAATTTATTGGCAACCCAGCACTTCATATTGTGGTCAAATTATTTATTGGCAACCCAGCACTTCATATTGTGGTCAAATTATTTATTGGCAGCCCAGCACCTCATACTGTGGTCAAGTTATTTATGTAATATTTGGATGATTATTGCCTGCTGTCCCTTTGTTTGTGGAACATTGATGACACACATTAGGAACACACGTATACAATGTAGGTCAGGGAAGGACCTCAGAAGGTGAGAACACATCAAACCACGTATACAATGTAGGTCAGGGAAGGACCTCAGAAGGTGAGAACACATCAAACCACGTATACAATGTAGGTCAGGGAAGGACCTCAGACGGTGAGAACACATCAAACCACGTATACAATGTAGGTCAGGGAAGGACCTCAGAAGGTGAGAACACATCAAACCACGTATACAATGTAGGTCAGGGAAGGACCTCAGAAGGTGAGAACACATCAAACCACGTATACAATGTAGGTCAGGGAAGGACCTCAGACGGTGAGAACACATCAAACCACGTATACAATGTAGGTCAGGGAAGGACCTCAGAAGGTGAGAACACATCAAACCACGTATACAATGTAGGTCAGGGAAGGACCTCAGACGGTGAGAACACATCAAACCACGTATACAATGTAGGTCAGGGAAGGACCTCAGACGGTGAGAACACATCAAACCACGTATACAATGTAGGTCAGGGAAGGACCTCAGAAGGTGAGAACACATCAAACCACGTATACAATGTAGGTCAGGGAAGGACCTCAGAAGGTGAGAACACATCAAACCACGTATACAATGTAGGTCAGGGAAGGACCTCAGAAGGTGAGAACACATCAAACCACGTATACAATGTAGGTCAGGGAAGGACCTCAGACGGTGAGAACACATCAAACCACGTATACAATGTAGGTCAGGGAAGGACCTCAGAAGGTGAGAACACATCAAACCACGTATACAATGTAGGTCAGGGAAGGACCTCAGACGGTGAGAACACATCAAACCACGTATACAATGTAGGTCAGGGAAGGACCTCAGAAGGTGAGAACACATCAAACCACGTATACAATGTAGGTCAGGGAAGGACCTCAGAAGGTGAGAACACATCAAACCACGTATACAATGTAGGTCAGGGAAGGACCTCAGAAGGTGAGAACATATCAAACCAATGATAACAGCACAGAGGAAGAAATAAATGGCAATGTGCCCTTTCCATGTCACCCTTCTCATGAAGAAAGATGACGGCACTCTCAAGGTATTGGTCTAAAGAAATATCACATACGGATGGATATGTCACCATAATTTTTTATGTCATTTGAAATTATGCAATAATATTACAGAGACCACATTGTAAACGCTTCATCAACAAACACTGTTGTACCTCTACATATGCTGACTTTGAAGTTGCTACATTCTCCACATCCTCCTTTACCTTATCACCTGCTCCTAATGCATTATACAGTGGGGGAATTCAATGTGAACTTAGATTCTGTTTCTTTGAACATCCACACCAATTAGACAACATAGAGAGGGCCTAGTAACACTTCATTTTAACCTCCAATCACACTTCAAACTAGAAACAATCTGAATACTACTAATCATTGAATGATCTTTATTCGTTCTATGACAGACCGATCTTTTCTCTACTTTTCCTTTTTTGTTCCTCTTACTAATCAGATGACAAGAACAAGTTTCAAGAAATAGTGATAGCAAACTTCAATTATCAAAATCCAAGATGGTTGCCTGTCGGCCATTTTGTTTTTCTGATAAAAAAAATCACAATTCAAATCGCACAACTAACTAGAACTGTCGTCCAGAGGGCTAAATCATACCCCCCGCCTCTCCACCGTCCTTCTGGTGAAGATTTTCCAACAAAAACCTGTTTTTAGTGAACGGGTTACCATGGCAACCTAAATTTGTTGGGAAAAAACCTGCATGCATATGTACACATTATGAGTCCCTAACATTCCTGTGTATTTCAAATGAAATTGGTTGATAGCTATATAGGAGTTGTCCGAGTTGTCTTGACAAAGTTTTCCACAAGAATATGGGTATTGAAACCAGCCATAGAAACCAAAAATTCTGTAGAGAAATAACATGCATGCACATTTACACATGGTCCCTATCACTCTTGTGTATTTGACTTGAAGCAGTTCACAGGTTTAAGAGGCTGGACAAAATTCTCCCTCACCCAAAAAACAAAGTATAGTGACCTGGTTACCATTGTAACCACAAAATTACAACATGATATAGATAATGCACATCTACCCATGTATAAGGGTTATTGTCATAAAGTTTCGTTGATATGCCCTCAGTAGTTTAGGAGGAGTAGCCGTACATCGTTGTGTCTACAGACGGACGGTCGGACGGACAACCAGATTCCAGTATACCGCCCCCCTAACTTCGTTGCGGGGAGTATTATGACCACGGGAAACCTACATATTATGAAGTCTGAGGAATATCCCTCAAGTACTTTTCGAGAAATAGCGATAACAAACTTCAGTTCTCAAAATCCAAGATGGCTGCCTGATGGCCATTTTATTTTTTCTAATCAAAAATCTAAATTCAAATGGTACAACTAGAGACCAAAGAGAACCTACATATGAAGATAGAGGAAGGATTGTTTACGGACGGACACTGGACCACGGACGCAAGGCGATTTGAATAGCTCACCATCTGATGAAGGTGGACTAAAATTGTAGAGAATTATTGGTACGTGCCTCAACATGTCAATACTGGAGACAACTTACATTTGTCTAAAACTGATACAGATGCCATCTTAGTCACCTGACAGTTTTGATATGTTGTGATGGAACAGCAGGAAAATTAAAGTTAACAGACGGATCACTGAAACAAATCGTCTCGATCCTTACACTAACATTGGGCTGATATTACATCATTATACACGTATGATTGAAATATGAAACAAATACTTACCCATTCGCTAGATATGTCACTGTATTCCGAGGATTCTACTTCCTGTTAACAAATTGAAATTTCAATAACTACAGTCTGTTCCCTATAATCAACAAAATGGGTTTTTTTTCAATTCAATGACAAAAAGTTTGTAATGAAGGAAAGTTTTTATCTATTTTGTATGACTCAAACTCTAATCTAGCTTTCCATGAGGACACCCCTCTCACCCATTCATGGAAAAGTTTACCCAAACAAAAACTCAACACATTGTTACTAATTGTATCATGTAGCAAATCAGGTGTGATACAGGCGTAGTTATAATATAAATTGAGATTCCCATATTTAGAAATTGATATCTTGTTTGCAGAATGCTTGGTTTCAGATAAACTCTCTAAACCAATCTTTCAAATTATGAACTTTCGCAGGACATATGCATGCTCACACAGTATTTGGATATTATGCCTGAAAATTTAAATTGTTTTAGTAGCTTTATAAATTATAATGAAACCTTTTCTTCAGGTTGATTATAAGAGCCAGTTATGTGATAGATGTTCATTTATTACATTTTTACCAGTAAAATATCAAAAATTATTCATTCTATAAAAGTGATATTTTTCACTAGTGAAGAATATCACTTTTGCTGATTTGACCAATCAAATTAATGATTAGAAAATACCAAAATAATTGACCAATCAGAAAGCCTGACATATATGTCAGCACCTGGACAGGGGAAACTACTTTTTTTGTTTACAAATTATCGCTGTCCTAGTTAGCATACGCAGTAGGATTTTCGTTGATAATAAAATGTAATAAACAGAATATCTAACAGTGTCTTCAGTAAAACCAAACATATTTCACGAGGGGGGGCTAATATTTTGATATTTGATATTTGATATCAAAATATTAGCCCCACTCGTGAAATATATTTGGTATTACTGAAGACACTGTTAGATATCCTCTATATATCACAATCAGTATTAGATTTTATGCGTTTTCAGTTTCAGCTTTCATTTTTGTTTCAGTGACTGCGCTATATATACCCTTCATCACACAAATGACCAGTCAAATATATGTAGGTACACCAAGGAGTAACTAAGGTGTGAATATGTAGGAGATTGTTATCTATTTGACAGGAGGTTACAGAATGTGTACACAAAATTGTATGCAAGAATTGTCAGGCATCATATATTAATGGCAACAGAAAAAAAACTCAAGAGATCTGGGAATTTGTTTTAGAGAAAACAATAAAGATGCAGAAACCTCAGAAGAATTTTTTTGGTCTAAAAATTCTAGGATATATTTTCAGCATTCTGAAATATTAATAAATAAATAGTACACTTACACGTACACGTCGGTAAGATTGACCTTTTCCCTCTTCTTCAAATTCTCCCTATAAACAAGACTCTTTTTAAAATGTGATGAACTTAAAGCATAAGTTAGACTTGTTGGTACAAACATCTGAACATTGGAGATTCACTATGAATGGGGCTTATTTGATGATAAATTTGGCATCTAACCTTTGTCTGATACAGGCATTGTCTTATTTACACTTCAATGTATCATAATGTATTAGCATGACCTGTTTGGCATCGAGGAGGTTATCAGGTATGTTATCATAAGACATACAAAGTCAGTAGAAACTTATATATAATGGAAGTTAAGTTTTAATGGAATGCAGGTCATTTTCACAAACAAAGATAGATTTGCATGTAACACAGGATAGATTTATACATAAAACCTTTAGTCAGTTTGAACAAAATAAATCTTTTTTTTTATTTAACTTAACATTTCTATTAAGATTTTCCACAAAGTATTCACACATGATACAGAAAGAAACAAAGACAACTTACACACAAGCTAACGAAGGTAGGATTGGTTAAACACATCATTACATGTATGGGGTATATGAATGGTTAAATACATTATTACATGTAAGGGTACAGGAATGGTTAAACACATCATTACATGTATGGGTTACAGGAATAGTTAAATACATCATTACATGTATGGGTTACAGGAATGGTTAATACATCATTACATGTATGGGTTACAGGAATAATTAAATACATCATTACATGTATGGGTTACAGGAAAAATTAAATACATTTAAGCATTGAACTGTTTTTGTATGGTATTTATGATCTATTTGAACGACAGAGCTTTGCAAGCAAACACCATAATGCATGCTAGCGCATTATGATTTGTTTGCTTGCAAAGCTCTGTCGTTCAAATAGATCATAAATGCCATACAAAAACAGTTCAACGGTTATATTTACATTTTCCAACGATTTGATTTTTTTCCCTTTGACAGGTCATGTTTAAAAAATTCATAATTCCCGCGTTACCAACAGGCAACACTAATTTTAGTCGTTAACTGGAACAGCCTTCATGTCTCGTGCTGATTGGCAAACAAAATCGGCAACAAAATAGTGCTTGAAAAAATAACCCAACAATTTATTATATTCTACATTTATTACAAACAAAGTATATGGCATGTTTTCTCATAATAAATTATTAGACAAAAATGTATTTTTGCTCAAATTTATCTATAATAATGCTTTCAGTATATTTGCACGGACCAAAATATTGCGCAGGTCTGTGTTGTATTACTACGCTGATACTGTCGCGTGATGCATGGCACTTAAACAAACATCAACGACACAACTCTCAAAAAGGCTTTATATTGACAATGTCATACAAATGTTAATATCATTAAATGTATGGGTTACAGTAATAGTTAAATACATCATAACATGTATGGGTTACAGGAATGGTTAAATACATCATTACATGTATGGATTACAGGAATGGTTAAATACATCATAACATGTATGGGTTACAGGAATGGTTAAATACATCATAACATGTATGGTTATAGGATTAGTTAAATACATCATAACATGTATGGTTATAGGACTAGTTAAATACATCATTACATGTATGGATTACAGGAATGGTTAAATACATCATAACATGTATGGTTATAGGACTAGTTAAATACATCATTACATGTATGGATTACAGGAATGGTTAGATACATCATAACATGTATGGTTATAGGACTAGTTAAATACATCATAACATGTATGGTTTACAGGAATAGTTAAATACATCATAACATGTATGGTTATAGGAATGGTTAATACATCATTACATGTATGGGTTACAGGAATAATTAAATACATCATTACATGTATGGGTTACAGGAATAATTAAATACATCATTACATGTATGGATTACAGGAATGGTTAAATACATCATTACATGTATGGATTACAGGAATGGTTAGATACATCATTACATGTGTGGGATTTCATGTTAGATAAAATTTGGAAAATACATCATACTACAGGTATAATTGAATTATAAAACAGAAACTTACACTATCAGATGATTCATCAGATGATTCGTCAGTTAAGTATCTGTGCAAAGATTCTGTATCCTGTAAACCAAGATTTAATATTACCCAGTGTGATGACATATGTAATCAATGATTGTGAAGCTCCTCCTCCTCCTCCTCAGCAGCCATCACATAAAGCTTATACCTAATGTACTACAATTTCAGAAACTTATTAGGATATGAACATGCCAAGTAATTTTATATAAATGTCGGTCATATTTGTGGAGTTGAATCAAATAAAAAAAGAATTTCATGATGTACTTGTAATTGTATGTCTTCCCTGTCCCACTTTTTCAGTATAGTAACTTTTAACCTATTCTAAAATTCAATAGATTTCTGTATTTTCTTTTTTTTTTTTTTGAAAAAGAAAAAGGAAAAGAGCAATAAAGCGCTTCTCCTGAGAAATTATGCAGTATGAAAGCATCCTGCTTAACTTACAGGCATTTGTTTAATATCAAATTTGATACATTGCAATAGAAATATGTACTACAACTATATTCCAGGTTTGGTCGGAATAACATTGATGTTGTTTGAGAAACTGAGCTGAACACAAATCTTTGAGGTTTGGTCGGAATAACATTGATGTTGTTTGAGAAACTGAGCTGAACACAAATCTTTGAAGTCAAAATACCCCGAATTCCTAATATCCAGAGTCACTGGACCATGAATTATAGACGATATTCAGTAAATGAACGGCGTGTCCTTAATATGACCTAACCTTATACCAAGTTTGGTTAAAGTAGGACTTCTACTTTCTGAGTAACTGATCCAAACATCAAAAAGTGAAATGATGATGACAACTCCCATTTAGTGTACAAGTCTAAACTTGTGGAAAGGACCATCAGACAAAAGGTAAAGATGTAAGGGCAGGTAGTCAAACATGTATAAAAGGAATTATCTAAAACCATCCACAGAATATGTCGCTGCCATGGTATACAGCAACAGTCTTAAAATCCGACAAGACTCTCTGAAATATCCGAATAAATCAGATGTCTCAGAATGTGTAGCAGTGTAGATAAATACAGACTAAATCAGTGTATGCCTACAACTTAGACACAGCTGTGGCATACAGTAGTCCCATCAAATATTTGTATTAAGTAAAATCCAAATTTGGCAAAATTCAGAAGCATGGCGAGATACATTACTGTAAGTGAATCTATTTTTGTGTTCAAATATTAAAGCATGACTGAGCATGAATACAAGTGCAAAGATGAACTGGTGACGTGCCTACATTTTCTTGTCTATACAATATACAGAAATTACAATTTGCAATGAATTATGTACCGATGCACAAAGTAATCAGCTTACATTTTAAAAGCAAGATTTTTTTCTCAATGACTTACATCCGATGAAAGAACGTCCATCAACTCATCTGGACTAATGTCTGGACCAAGAAACGCACACACATCTCGATGTTCTGTTTCCAAAAGTTCCTCAATATCTGGAGCGGAGGTCATTTTTTCATCCTGAAATACAGCAGCTATCCGGTGTATATACAGTATATACAAGACAACCTGGCATGGTTTATGTAGAAATTGATTATCAAGAACTAGACTAAATTTGCTACATTGTATTTTTGTAACTTCTGATTAACAAAGCATACTGGGTTATATTACTAAAGTAATACACTTCCCCTACTGGCCCCCAATATAAATAGTAAAGTGACTTTGACCTTGACCCAAAAACCCTCAAACTCAATCTTGTCAGAGATATAATGATCATTTATCATGGTGTGAAGTTTGATCAAAATCCCTCAAGGCATGAAGCGACTAGAGCAGTGACAAAATTTGACGTTTTTGTATATAGGTACAAGACGATGGTCACACAACTTATAGTCACCAGTAGGGGACTAATGACTAACAAAAGTGAAAGAAATATCACACACAACAGTTTGTGTGACCTGTTTCTACCACAATATACAAGAAGCCCAATGGGCCTGTATTGCTCACCTACTACTAATGTAACTTTACATTAGTGTTGATCTAGATCATTTAATACTGTATATCAGCTATATTTTGTGGGGTATCATTTTCGCGTTTCCACATCTGGGGCATAAGGATATGATGAAATGGCCTTCACATTTGAATTTCGCTGTGTGGACCAATCCAAATGCATACGTACATTGTATAAAGTGTATGTTATACAGCAATTGTAATGATTAACTGGTGCCTTGGGGTTGAATAACACCCACCTATTGTGGATGAAAAACATATTCCCAGTACTAGATCTGTGATTGGCTAATCAAGTGTGAATTAATATCAGGGTTCCCAGAGCTAGATCTGTGATTGGCTAATAAAATGTGAATTAATATCAGGGTTTCCAGTACTAGATCTGTGATTGGCTAATCAAATGTGAATTAATATCAGGGTTCCCAGTACTAGATCTGTGATTGGCTAATCAAATGTGAATTCATATCGGGGTTCCCAGTACTAGATCTGTGATTGGCTAATCAAATGTGAATTCATATCGGGGTTCCCAGTACTAGATCTGCGTTTGGCTAATCAAATGTGAACTAGAACTGTCGCCAGGATGGCTGACTAATACATCCACAATCTGCACGAGTCAATGGTGAATTCGAACTGTAAATTAGAGGCTAACTAAGATAACCAAGTAATATAGTGACCAGTTGCCATAGCAACCATTATTTTGAGAAAAAGAAAGTGGCATGCACATCTACACATGAACATTAATATTTGTGTGAAGTTTCATTGGAATTGGCCCATCGGTTTAGGAGGAGTTGTCCGGACAAAATGTGTCTACAGACAGACGGCCGGACGGACGGCCTGATTCCAGTATACCCCCTAACTTCGTTGTGGGGGTATAATTAATATCAGGGTTCCCAGTACTAGGTCTGTGATTGGCTTTAAGTATATATTGAAGCACACAAATCACATGATATTAGTTCCCCCACAAACCTTTTCTCGTTTTTCCACTGCAATGAAGCTTGTTAGCTGAGTCACTATACAGAACTCCTTGCTCAGCTTTATAACATAGTCTTTCAAGTCCATCTTCATCCTCTGAAAAATCAATTAGGAATATGGCAGACTGTAACAGTTATAACAGGGGCTGATAAGATTTAACATAAAACTAGAAAATGTCTGTAAGACATGAATGAGGAGTCAGTGTTTGACCCTTTTAACTTGACCAATGTCCACCAGAATGTAACCAGGTGTAATATGGTGTTAGGATGCAATGGGATGGACTGACATGGGTAATACGAAGAGGGTATAAAAAGAATGGGCAGAACAATACACACCTGTCCCTTGTAACACTAAGCTCACAGGAAAAAAATCAACAAAGGGCAATAACTCTTTCAAAATAGATCAGTAAACTAAAATAAACTTTTATTTAGTTTAGTTTATATTGTTTAACGTCCTATTAACAGCCAAGGTCATTTAAGGACATGCCAGGTTTGGAGGTGGAGGAAAGCCGGAGTACCCGGAGAAAATCCACCGACCTTCGGTCAGTACCTGGCAACTGCCCCACATAGGTTTTGAACTCGCAACCCAGAGGTGGAGGGCTAGTGATAAAGTGTCGGGACACCTTAACCACTCGGCCACCGTAGCCCCACAACAACTGTGAAAATAAACAAAGGGCAGTACCTTAAAAAGGCTGAATAAAAAGCTTATCAGAAAAAAAAATCTTGTGAATCTATATAAAGCCTACCAAGTTTTAAGATTGATTGAAGATCTTCAGACAAACAAAAGTTTACCCTGGATGGACAGACAATGCCGGACTAAAAATTCTTTCACCACCTTTCGAACAGATATATAAAAATTGACAAATGAAACTACTACTCGGAAAAACACAACTCCAAATCATGATTACAAAGCCTATAAAGTTTTAAAAGAGATAAAGAGTTGGTTGAAAACAGAGAGGACAGAGGACAAAAAAGTTAAACACGGAAACCCAGACAATACCATAACAAAAACTCCTGTCAAATTTTGACGGACACACAAAGGTGTCAGATATGATGATATGAACACAAACAAGCTCAGATATAACTGATAACTATCATCAGTTACCTACACATTGACCCTGGTACCAATGGAACATACATTCAATATTTTCTGAAATCTATCCACTGGAAATCTCACCTGCTGATTGAGGCCATCAGGTGATAGAAGTCCGTCCTCCCAGTCGCGGATGATTGCTTTAGCTGCCAAACGGTGCAGAATCTGTAACATCAACAAGTTACTTGATAAAAGAAATTCCCTACACGTAAATGGTGGAGTATCCTTATCAGAACAATTATATAATTGCTGAATTTAATGTCATCGAAAATTTATCAGGATTAATTTATACTTCTTTAAAAAAAATCTTTAATTTGAAAGGGCATTCATTAACAATATATTAAAACAAATCTTCTAGGAGTTGGCAAACTCTAACACAAGTGGTAATATTACTAGAGGTAATTATAGATAAGATAGAAAATATAAGATAATGGGAGTTTTACCTTTCCTTTGGTAACGTAGCGGTCAGATTTCGTCACTAAAGCTGTTATCTCTTGGTCACCTATTTCAGCGGTCAGTGTTGCCTGTAGGAAAGTAACAAAAAGTTTTCTTTCATAACTTTTTTCATTGAACAAGTCCAGCTTTACTTGAATATATTGTTTATTGTGCAGTCTGCTAATTCTGACCAGAATCTTTTGGAAAACTCTATGTGTCAAACTGCAATTTTAAAATTTTTATACATTTTTTACATTCTTTCGTAGTGCTTACTGCATTTTTCATCATATAAGCGAAACCACAATCAAGCAGTCGATTGTTTTTTTCGCATGTTATACCAATCAGCTAATTTCTTTCATCTATTGTGATGTTGAGCATATCTGACAAAACTTGATTAATTATTTCTTACTCGATTAATTGGTCAAACATCTCAAACACGTGATACTTAATGGTCTTGATTAATTGGAATTTACATTGCTGTATTATTTTTCCTTTTTTGATATGATGATCCTCCACATCAAAATAGACTTTCTTACCAGACTTCATTATCAAGTCACTTACACTTGAACAGTTCTGAACAAATCCGTAAACTACCATCCTTGATCCACTGAAGAGAGCTGTGATTTGATTGGGTGCTTGTTTTGGAGGCGGAGCACCATCTTCCTGTTGCCAAGAGACGGCCACTGAGGTCAACCCAGGCTGTCCTGCTTTAGCAATCTGTGACTTTACCTGGAAAAAAAAACTTGGAGTTTCTTTATACTGTAAAAGGAGCATTTCAGTGTAGTGATTTAATTGTTAAGTACAGTATCTGTCACTCAGCTGACGGAGCATGCTTTTTTAGCCGGGCAGTAAAGCCAGGAATTATCATGTGGGAGACCTGGGTTTGATTCCTCATCTTTCACAACACAATATGATTTTACGCATTTTGATAACAAACTTTTTTCTTTTTTTTCCATACTTTTCCAAATAATGATGAATTTTACCTTGTCTTCCCACTTTGATTTCACTTTACTGTCAAATCCCTCAAAAGCCCCTGACCCGACGCGAGCCAGTGCTCCAAGCAGGTGACGGTTCATCACATTGCTATAAAGAACAAAACAGAAAACAAGAATAAGAATTGTGGAGTTTTTTAAGGGAAGAGCAATCTTTTAGTACAGGAATTGATAACAGTTATCACATTTCATAGCAACAGAATGAACTATATCCAACAATGCATAGGTTACCTATAGAAACGAGAATGAAAATTGTTTTTCAGGAAGGGACACAATCAATGAGTAATTTTTTTTAATATGCAAGTCTACTAACTTGAACTAATATTTCGAAATAGAGAACGAAAGTTGATACAAGTTACATACCTAACACCAAATGTGAACACTCGTGTATGCTGGGAGTTTTTGTGCACTGTATCCATGGTAACATCTTGATGGTTGATATGCCCGTCAGACACAAGGAAAATGTTCCGTAATGTGTTCTCCGGTTTGAGGAGGTAAAATGAGTGTAAAGGTCGGTACAAATCCGTATTTCCCATATTTGCATCCACAGACTACAAATAAAAACAGACATTTCTTATCAATAACATAATAACACGGTACTCCTATAACATAAGTGGCCGCTGGCTGGCCGATTTATCATTTGACCTTATTGTGTCAACTGCATCTGTCAAAAGTTCTCGCCGTGTTGAACCTCTCTAACATTGTTGGAGTAAATGACACTGAAGAAATGGCAGTGACTGGATTGTTTGCGGGTTGTTATGCTATTCCTTTGTAAGATCCTACCTATTTATACAATGATTGTTTTAATTTATCACAATTCATACATTGTAATCCTCTTATGATAAACATTTCCCTCAAATCTTGCTTTCCATAAAAATATTCCAGATGTATTATTATAACCATAATTTGATCCTTAATGTTCACACAGCCCATTTACTCATTAAGGTGATCCTTGAAAGATTATTACAAAAGCAGATTCTGATCTGAAGAGCTTTGAAAAAAGTTTAATTCTCCCGAATTTGCTAATGTGTTGTTTGTGTACTGACCTGTATCAGAACTTCAGCTGCCGTGGCATTGGATTTGTTCTTTGGTTGGCTCGATGGGAAAAGTTCACGAAAAGCTGATGAAGATAGAAGAAATATATTAATATCATGATCATTAATCTAATAGAGCCAGACTCCAATTAACCTAAGACAACAAAAATTCACCCATTCAGCTAGAACACTGTCTAATATATTTCAATTCAGAGTTGTCATCAGTCATATTAATATGCTAGCTTAGTTTTAAAAAAAAAAAAGAAGATTTTTTTGCTTTGGTCTTTGTTTCAAAGTTCTCAATCAGTCATATGCCAGCATAGTTGATTCCTTTTTTTCTAATTATTTTTTCTTTGTTTTTGTAATTGTTTGTTATAATTGTAATTGTAATTGTATCCTGGTTTCTCAGACTTACTCATGGTCCAGGAGGTGATATATTGAAGTTTTAATTTTGTACTTACTTGTCCCGAAGATGATGACATTGAATGTCCATGTTTTGGGTAGGTAGTGTAGGATGAGGAGGAGCACTTTCTTGGCCTCAGTCAGTCCCTTATCCGTCATGGAGTTGGACAGATCCAGCATGAGGATAACCTCTGCCTGATTGTCCTCACAAGCTTCAAACTCCGGATAGAATGTCAACATGCATGCCTAGGAAAAATATTAACCAAATTAATTCATAACAAAAACAAAATAATCTAAGTGAAACATTAATGTTTAATAAAGTATAATAGAATCTATCATGGGTCTGTTTTGAGGGGGATATCTAAGTGTAAGAGTTTGGCCAGTCAGCACGAGGCTTGCCAAACTCTTACACGAGGGTCGAGATATCCTTGTTCGCAGAACAGACCCATCTGTGATTATTTTTCTTACATCCATGCAAGCAAATGTAAGTTTTTATAAAAGTTTTTTATCTCGCCATCTTCAATCTTCCTTGGAATGTGCCTCAAAATTGATGACGTCATCATTTACAACTTGATTACTCAACGTAAAATGATGCCCATCGCTCCCTGTGTGAGATTGATTGATTTATCTTTTCCCTAGCAACCGTGAGATAACTCTGTGAAGTATGTGAGAAAACAAGCCCTCCCCTCCTCCGAGAAACAAAGAAAGGTAAAAGTTTAACAGATGGATGGGAAATGGACAGGACAATCCATTCTTTCTCTGGGCAGGTATTCAGGTATTACTAGAGACATGTACATAAATAGGATTTTAAATAAGATTACCACAAACCACTCATTATTTTATCCAACCTACCTCAGAAACAAATATCTATTATTTTCTGACTCATACTCATTATTATTCTTTTTTAAAGGAGAAAATTTTCAGATTATCAGGGTAACCACTTTATAATGCGAATATCTCTCACCTGATTAGACGTATTTTCTTCGTTCTGCTCCACCCACATGCGAGGGACATGAGCCTCGGCTAACTCCAGAAGCAGATGGAAACCCTCACCTATTTGTAGATCTGGATCCATCACCACGAGAGCTGTAGATCCTTTGAGCTGAATAAGTAAGCATGTTCTTCAAAATCTAACTTGGCCTTCTGTCAGTCATCTTGATTTTCTATCAATAAAATTCTAACAAAATTCCTCAAAGGACTTTCAGAGAAATAGAGAACTTAACTGTCTGATGCCAATAAAGCAATATATGTCGGCCATCCTTTTGTTCAATCTAAATTGCATAACTTAGGATAAAAGGAAAACTTCACGTGAAATATTTGAGGCACTTCCTGAGAAATTGAATTTAGTCTTAATAGAATTAAAATCTCAAAATCTTAGGTGTAATGAATATCACATCATATTAAATCTACTGGTTTAGTGTGAGTGTTAATTAGAAATAGATTGTTAAAACAAGTTCTTTATACAATATATATCAGCTGCAGCAATGTATGATAGAAAATGTCAAACCTTTCTGCTGTCTACTCTCTTTGCTTTACCGCCATCGAAATCCTACAAAAATATTCAAATCATGTATTGTATACACACTGGTTACAATAACAATTTATGTGAAGAAAATGAACTGAATTGAGAACGTTACAAAAGCATAATTCATTGTGTGAATTTAGGTATCTCAGGAATTGATTGAATCTTTGCAAATATATTTTGGGAGACTTCAATAAGAATAATTTTATGACTGTAAGATTTTATTTCAATACCAAGAAACACCGGGTTATTTCTTTTTGAATATAAACTTTATTTATTTGACAACAATTGTGAATTTTGTTTGTTTTCTTCAAAGTCCTATTAACACCCAGGGTCATTTAAGGACGTGCCAGGCTTTGGAGGTGGAGGAAAGCCAGAGTACCCGGAGAAAAACCACTGACCTACAATCAGTACCAGGCAACTGCACACCTACATGAATATTCCATATTGTAATGGCTCAAAAGCTAGAAATCAATCTTTTTGGTTATCTGTTTTCATTTCTTTTGAAAAAAAAGGTCATAATTTATAGTGATTTAAGTGTTGGAATATCACAGTAACCAAACATGTCGGAATCGATTTCCAAGGAATGAAGAACTGAACATAAACATATAAGTAGGTTTATATACATACCGCAATCATAATTTTGTGAGTTGGGCTGTGGATATTTTTGAGGTCAAAGGGCATGTCCACAGCTACCATGACAGTGCATTCGATATCCTGTGTAGAAAATAAGGATACATGTATAGAGAGACCTGACCTAACTGAACGTGTACAGGACTGAGTAAACGTGTCAGATATAACAGAGAGACAATATAGTATCAGCCATGACAGTTGAGCATTTTGCCACTGTTGACAATGGTTGGATGTTACAGAAAGTCATTCAAGGCAGTGGTTGGTATAGACAGGTTTCACTGTATAGTCAATTGTAACAGTTGTAGTAACATACATATTACCTGTTAATTTTCCTCATAAAATCATGATAAAATTCTTTATAACATCAGTCCAGTCTCCCTTACACAATCATGTATTGTCATAGAGATGATACAATTTGTTCACAGTTAAGGGTTGACAAACTGTCCAGTTTTCACAATGGAATTTTTATCTGTGATTTTTCCTTTCAAGAGTATTTTTTTATGGTTTGGTTGTATAATTACCTCAGTGTTCTGAGAGTTCTGTTTCCATGGTGCTAAGGTGCCTGGGAGACGGAAGCTGACAAGGTCACCTTCAACCTGCAGCTCTGTGACATAGGTGATCTTGATGACAACAGTAGCTTTGGCAGGAACATTCCCCACACTTACAGTAAAAACATCCTGTCAATAGGACATCAGAGGTGAAAGTTACAAAATAACACAGATATATTGTTATAGATGTCAATAGGACATCAGAGGTGAAGGTTACAAAGTAACACAGATATATTGTTATAGATATAAATAGGACATCAGAGGTGAAGGTTACAAACTTTTTTTTAAAAAATTTTAAAAATCCATTTTTAAAAGGGAAAGGTTTTTCCCTTATTTATGGGTTTTTTTCCCCCCCCAAAATTCCCCTTTTTTTCCAAAAAAAAAACCCCCAAAAAAACCCTTTCCAAATTTTTAAAATATCCCGGGGAAAAAAACCCCCAATTACATTTTTGAAAAAAATTGTTCCCCCCCCTTTTTGAAATTTCCCCGGTAATTTTCAAATTAACACTTTTTTAAATTCTTTTTAAACGCTCGAAATTAAAAAAAACACAATTTTGTAAAAATTTAAATCACAAAAAAAAGAACTGAATAAACTTAAAAGCAAAAACATGTTGAATTTAAAATTCAAAAAAATTTAAATATATTAACTTAAAAAGAATATTTTTGAAAAGAAATTATTTCAATAAAAATACAAAAATTTTTTCCTTTTGAAGTATAAAACTTTTATGACAAAAGGGAAAAATTTTTTTTTCCCTTAATCCTATTAACCCCCCGGACCTTTAAAATGGGAGGTTATGGAGAAACGAGTACCGGAGGAACCAGACCAACAACAATGGGAAGAGCCAATTCCCCATCACGGGATTTCCCATTGATGCGGAAACAGAAACAATTTTTAAGTATCTTTTATAAAAATCTCATTTTGTAAAAGTGTGGTACACGAATAAAATGTGGATTCCAAAAACTGACTTGAGCAGTTGAAAACAATACCCAATCTCATTTTGTAGCTTGCTGAGCTACACGCATGTACATGACTTCCAAAAATGTTAAGTAAAAATATGAATAATTTAAATGACCTAACTGCACCTGTACTGGATGATACACTCAGAAAAGCGTGGGAAGAAAACAATATAATCTAGCATATAGTGTAAGATTTCTCAGTAAATTTTTGGGGAGAAAGAAAATTGAATCATTACATTTTGAATGAGAGTTCAGTCATCAATTGAATGAGCATAAAAGTCCCAAATTTATTAACATCGTAACTGCTCCAAGAACCAAACAAAACAAAACACCATAGTTAAGAGTGTCATATATCTAGATAGAAAACATCATCATGTAACATGTATAAAGCTTTAACTATCTCTCGCTTCCAATGCCCATGCCACTGAAAAGGTTAATTAAAACCGGTAGTTAAAAATCTGGTTGGTGGCAGGGGATGGTGGTGGTTGCTGATTAAAACGCTGCGTTAGCCATTCCCCACTAAAACAAAAGATGCTTGCCAAATTCTGTTGACCAATCAAATCACTTATTGACCTAGGCCTGCCCGGCCCCGATACTGTATATATCATAACCGTAAACAAACTGGCCCTACTTGGGCCTATCTATATTGTATCACTCTGAATAAGTCAATATGCCTCACAAGTACTTCTTGATAATTATAAAGATCAAGGTTTATTAATATATGAATTAATAAACATAGACTTATGATTTGTCAGTTTAAACTTAGCTTATATACATAAGCTTCATTTTAAACTGCACAAATCACAAAAAGACAGATATAAACATATATACATTTATTGTATGCATAAAACATGACTGAACTTGACAATTTCCATTTAACAAACAGAACATATTATTAAACTTATTACATATATATTGTTTGGCAAAAAGGGCAACTCAGTTACTATATATATATTATAACAACTAAATATCTTTCTCCTGGATTGAACGATAAATACATGTATAAAAAATGGTAACTGACACCCAGGAGAAAGATAGTTTAGAGTCCAGTATGAGTCCTCATCTAAGAGTCTAGCAGACCGTCAACAATATGAGAGGATGAACAGTACTTGGCTAGATTATACTGATGAGTATATGAATGCAGAAGAGGACCACATCTGAACTTAACTAGGATTGAGCCGAATTCCCCATCACAGGGTAGCTTGCTGAGCTACCAGGTCTGGATGCGGAATCAGTCATACAGCAGTAAGATAATATAATTCATCCCGTTTATACTATTCCTCATCTCGGTGAAGCTTGCTGAGCTACAGGTCCGAATAAGGAATGGTGAGTTCCAAAAAACTGACTTTGAGCAGGTTGAAAACAATATACCTAAATCTCATTCGTTGTAGCTTGCTGAGCTACACGCATGTACATACTTCCGAATAAGATTTAAGTAATAATTAATATGTAACTTAATTTGTAAATGAATTCCTTATTCTCCACCTATGTACCTCGGATGATACATCAGCAAAAAGCAGTAGGAATAGTATGATAACAATATAATACTTGCAATATAATGTAAAGATTTCTCAAGTATAATTTTTTGGGGATGAAAAGAAAAATTGAATCTATTAAAATTTTGAATGAGAGTCCAAGACTCAGTTAAATGATACTGAATTGAACTGAGTGCCCCAAAAATATTAGTAAATGTTATAGGTAAATTAGGGGTATAAGCTATATATTGTTAAGCTATACCCTAATTAACATTACCTTTAGCCAATACCATAGATTTCTGAGCTTGCCTAATGGCATCCTGTGGCGTTCTGATGTATCTGCAGTAGGCATCAGATGACCATCTTCCTAAAACTTTGATCATATGATCTTCTATGCTGACAGCAGCCACAGAAGTAGCTGCGCCAATCCTGAATGAATGCCCATTATAATTTGTTGGGTCAATACCTACACATTTTAGAGTGTGCTTAAACATATTAATAAAGGTATAACGTGATAAAGCATTGCCATCTCGAGTCACAAGCAAAGGATCTGCTGGAGACGGACCATGACAAATGATGAGTCTTGCTGCGACATACTTGCTACACACCTTATGTGGGCAAATATCATGATCAATTTTGAACAATTTAATGGCTATACCTTTCCTGAAGGGGTCAGTTTTTGACGACTTCAGTGTCAACACCACACAATCTTGTAAAATGGTTAAGTCTTTCATGCACAAATGAATAGTAGAGTCAAAATTGTTATTTACAGTGAACTCCCCACATCTAAGGAAACCAAAAAATGCAACTGTACACACCGTTTCCAATAACAAATCGTTGAAATTCCCATTGTTCTTCCTCAAGAAGTCACAAACTTGTTTCAAAATCGTAAATGTAACAGGGTAACGTGGTTTGACAGGCTTAGCTTGTGATCTTTTGATACCATTCATGATGGAAAAAAGACGAGGCAAGTCTGTTCCGACTGGATAACTAATGTTCTGTTGAAGACACATGAAACGAATGCCACAAATATATAGTTTAACTGTACTGTAAGATAAGTTATTAGTGAAGCAATTCGCGGCAAAATAAATCAACAAGTCTTCTGTCACACGAATGTCTTTAACTGCACTTGCACACACTATAACACCTGTCATTAGAAGGAATCTAATAAACAAGTTGAAACCTGTCTGATACGTCGATCTGGTGCTGGGAGCTATCGCGGAATCCCACAACTCCTTAATTACAGGCTGGAGCTCCACAAGATGTGTGCTGGAGCTGGAACTGTGCGTGGGTACTTGCAGGCTGTTGGAACCAGGTGTCGAAATTTCTGCAACTGTAATCGAGACAGAGAATCAGCAATCACATTGTGTCTACCTGGGACATGTTTAGATAATATGCAGAAATTATGAGTGGCAGCACACAAAGTTAGTCTTCTCATAAGTGGCATAATGTGAGCTGATTTGGAGCGGCCTTTCTGAAGAATAGCCACTGTAGCAGAGTTATCACACATAAATACGATACGCTGGCCAACCCATTTGTGACCCCACAATAATGCTGCTACCACAATCGGATAAAGTTCCTTAAACGCGATAGATAATTCATCTACTTGCGACACCGATTCACGTAGACTTGTAGGCCATGGTTCAGCGAACCACTCTTGTTGAAATATACCGCCAAATCCACGAGTACCTGATGCATCTGTGAACAGACGCAAGTCATCAGAAGTTATAACTCGCGTATTATAGAACATAGACACACCATTCCAATGTAGTAAGAATTGCCTCCACATTCTAATATCCTCTCTACAATCATTGTTTATCCTGATATAATGATGAAGGTGTTTAACTGTGGTAGAACATCGAATCAGGTGGGAAACGAATGCTCTACCGGGTATCACGACTCTACTTGCAAAGTTGAGGTGACCAAGCAATTGTAGCATCTCCCTCTTGGTACACGATGACTTACTTAGGAAGTCAGTCAAGAATTCTGTAATTCTTACCAATTTGTCCACTGGTAACCGTGCCTCCATATTGATAGAATCCAAAATAATACCCAAATACTCTATGACAGTTTCTGGTCCACAAGTTTTGTGTTTGGCCATGGGAATATTTAATCTGTTGAAAATCAGGTAAAGTAGAGCCATGTTGCGTTCCCCACATACGCCTGGGCCATCGAAAGTGATGAAATCGTCTAACAAATGCATGATGTGGGAAATTCCGTAATTGTGCTGTGCTATCCAACACACGGCTTCTGATAGGGTGTCAAAAATCTTAGGGCTTGATCTGCACCCGAATGCTAGCTTGTTATAAAAATAATAGCTTCCCTTCCACTGAACACAAAATAAATGCCACTGACTAGGATGAATAGGTATCAGTTTGAACGCGTCTGATATATCAGTTTTACACATTGTAGTATTTCTTCCTAATGATTGAATTATATTAACCGCATCGTCTATCTTAACATAGCTTAATGAACATTGTTCTTTGTCGATAAGTTCATTGATGGATGGATGATCAGTATCTTCATGAGGGGAAGATAGATCCACGATCAATCGAGGTTTCTTTGAGTATTTCCCAATAGCAACTCCAATGGGGCTGACTCTGTAATGCTCAAATGGAAGTCGTTGGAATGGTCCACATAAAAACCCTTTCTCTAACTCGGAGGAAATAAGAGTATCTACTATGGCAGCATTATTGTTGGCAGATTGTAAGTTCTTACATTCCTTAGTGGGAAGAGAGGTAGTTGACACCTTTGTATCAAAACCTTGCTTAAGTCCTTCTATTAAATAGTCCACGAAATGCCTGTCGGGATGGTTCTGTAATTCTTCGGCTAACCTCTCAATGTTTAAAGGTGTAGAGGGCCTGTCAGGCATAACCGTTTGTCATTGTTGTTTGTTTTTCTTACACGCATTAGCTCCATGGTTGTTGGCTTGACAATTGGAACACACGTGTGCAAAGAAACAATTGTCTCCCCGTGTGCATTTACCGTTGTTGAAATTGTTACAAACTTCTTGGCCATTGACTTTGATTTTAGGACGGCCATGCTTATCCACATCCTTTCGCCCTTGTTGCTGTTTGTTGTTATTCCACGATTTGTTACGCTGTTGTGGACAGAAGGGTGTTGAATGAGTAGTCAACCCACACAAATTGCAAGTATTGGCTTTGGTATTACCAATAACCATATTCAGTAGGCCATTGTCTTTCACTGCCCAATCTACTTTAATGTTGTTATCCCTCAATGCTGCTGCTGCCCTTGCAGAAAATTGGCAATGGTAATCGTAGAAACGAGGGCCATAAATATTCGAAATTTCTATAATGTTAGCCTCGTATGTGTCTAATTCTGGTCTGCGGTCCGGGAATTTTGTACACAGTACTCTTTTGTATTTTCCAAACGCAGTAATGAACTCTGCTATGCTCAAAGCTTTATTCAGGCGTGGATCCCGATCTTCATTCTGATTTATGTTTATAGTAATACCATGTAACCCCCCGAAATCGTCACCGGCATTCCGACACGTCTCAAAACAGGGAATTAACAGGCTAGCTAGATTGATATCTCTACCTTCCCATATCTTCCTTTGTGTGTTCTCCGATACGACATCGACATGTGGAATACATTCGGCGGGTACGCCATATTTTGAACGAGGTAGACTGTACCCACCTGGATTCATTGACGTGGCAGAGATCCTGTTGCTATCGCATTCATTGTTCCTCATCGCCGCCATAGCTGTAGATAATGTAAATCCTGAGGAAGCATGTCCACTGGTGATTTCACGGTTTGTATTCCTGCCATTCATCATCGAAATCACAGTTTGTTGCAGCTCGATGACCGTTTTTTGTAAATTTTGCACATCTGTCATGGGCGCCGCCATATTGGAAATATCCCTACGCGTTGTGCTGCTGCTATCGCCACCAGGCGGGGATGTTGCACGGGCCGACTGATCACTACCTGACTGGGATGACTGTGCGATTTGGTCCGCTTCTGCACGTAGTTCCTCGGTCACATTAGAATTATGTTGTGAAGCACTACTTGACGGTAAATCGTCAGTCTCATTATTACCAAGATCTTCCTCGGAAGCATTATTCACACGAGGTAATATTTCATAGTTCGTTGATTGGGTTCCTCTATTCACATTGTCCAAGTAGAGATTGCGTAATGCCGTTTTGGTCATACCCATGAATGAGCCGTGAATTCCTAAATTTTCCAGTTCACTTTTTAGTCTTTGGATAGTCCAATTTTTTGGGTTGTTAGAGTCCCAAGGCGTATTATTAGATCGGTTCCTGCGTTTGCTGGATGAAGTATTGTCCTGCCTTGTCGATGCCATCGTCTCGGGTCTCGGGGGGGAAAGGGTCCGAACAAAAGTGGTTTCAGCAACTGCTATTAAAACAATCCACAGTCTGCAAACTTCTCAAATAGAGAGAATCTCAAATGCTGAAGTCTTGTACCGTAAGAAATATCCATGATTTAAATTCGTAGATGTTGTAGATGAGTGGTTATAAATTGCTGATTAAAACGCTGCGTTAGCCATTCCCCACTAAAACAAAAGATGCTTGCCAAATTCTGTTGACCAATCAAATCACTTATTGACCTAGGCCTGCCCGGCCCCGATACTGTATATATCATAACCGTCAACAAACTGGCCCTACTTGGGCCTATCTATATTGTATCACTCTGAATAAGTCAATATGCCTCACAAGTACTTCTTGATAATTATAAAGATCAAGGTTTATTAATATATGAATTAATAAACATAGACTTATGATTTGTCAGTTTAAACTTAGCTTATATACATAAGCTTCATTATAGGACATCAGAGGTGAAGGTTACAAAATAACACAGATATATTGTTATAGATATCAATATATATAGGACATCAGAGGTGAAGGTTACAAAATAACACAGATATATTGTTATAGATATCAATAGGACATCAGAGGTGTAGGTTACAAAATAACACAGATATATTGTTATAGATATCAATATATACAGGACATCAGAGGTGAAGGTTACAAAATAACACAGATATATTGTTATAGATATCAATATATATAGGACATCAGAGGTGAAGGTTACAAAATAACACAGATATATTGTTATAGATATAAATATATATAGGACATCAGAGGTGAAGGTTACAAAATAACACAGATATATTGTTATAGAATAACACAGATATATTGTTATAGATATAAATAGGATATCAGAGGTGAAGGTTACAAAATAACACAGATATATTGTTATAGATATCAATAGGACATCAGAGGTGAAGGTTACAAAATAACACAGACATTTTGTTATAGATATCAATATATAATAATATTGGACATCAGAGGTGAAGGTTACAAAATAACACAGATATATTGTTATAGATATCAATATACAGTCAAACTTCGATGTTTCGAAGTTCAAGGGACTAACAGAAAAACTTCGATACAGCGGGACTTCGAATTATTCATGGTTGACAATAGATCGATGTTTTCTTGATAATTAAACAGAATATGTATCGGTTACAAAACACTTATATCGCGTTTAACAGATAAAACAAAAGAAGTACAATGCACACTTACGTAAGTCGTTAGGCTTTTCTGCTAAAGACACGTGCGTTTACGTTATGTGCATATAAAATACGGAATGCCGATCGGTTGGAGAATGCATGATTGAATGACAAATAATCGATTTACTTGGATATTTATGTATAAGTTTGAAACGTCACACTTTGAATATGAGTGAAGCCATCGCTAATTGTTCGTGTTTAAAAATGGTCCGGTTGTTTTATAGTTCCGTAAAATTTACTCACCGAACGCTGATTTCAATGGCGGCGGAGATGATCAGAGACGACTACCGAAATGTTTTACCGGAGCGATTAAATGTCATGGCTTCTAAATACACTTTTTATCTATCAATTTGATCTGATTATTAATAAACCCCATGACCGGGAGTGACAACACACGCTATCGTTATCCCTATTGTCAGTCAGGGCATTTGGGGGAGAGGTGTGAAATCTTGCCGCAGGGGTCACGACAAACACCTGTCCAGTGGTCAGTACAGGTAAATTTTTTGTTCGAATCATGAGATGTCAATTACCTATAATATCATAGCTAACGGGTCATGAAAAAAGTTCGATACATCGAAAACTTCGATTTATAAAAATTCGAATCATACATAGTTTCGTTAGTAGTGTTATATAGTGAGAAAATTCGGGACCAAGCAAAAAGTTCGATACAGCGAGAAATTCGAATCAACGAAGTTCGAATCATCGAGGTTTGACTGTATATAGGACATCAGAGGTGAAGGTTACAAAATAACACAGATATATTGTTATAGATATCAATAGGTCATCAGAGGTGAAGGTTACAAAATAACACAGATATATTGTTATAGATATCAATATATATAGGACATCAGAGGTGAAGGTTACAAAATAACACAGATATATTGTTATAGATATAAATAGGACATCAGAGGTGAAGGTTACAAAATAACACAGATATATTGTTATAGATATCAATATCAATAGGACATCAGAGGTGTAGGTTACAAAATAACACAGATATATTGTTATAGATATCAATATATATAGGACATCAGAGGTGAAGGTTACAAAATAACACAGATATATTGTTATAAATATCAATATATAATAATATTGGCCATCAGAGGTGAAGGTTACAAAATAACACAGATATATTGTTATAGATATAAATAGGACATCAGAGGTGAAGGTTACAAAATAACACAGATATATTGTTATAGATATCAATATATATAGGACATCAGAGGTGAAGGTTACAAAATAACACAGATATATTGTTATAGATATCAATATATATAGGACATCAATTCTAATCCATCATCTATATTTATCAAATACTTCATCTGAAATACTGCTTTACATCAAAACTTCCTCATTCACATTTTGTATAAGGTAGATTATTAAGAACTCTTTACTTATCAATGGTAATTAAAAGTAAGATCCAAAGTAAAAATCTATTAGAAGATATATTGCCAATAAACACCCCGAAACACAACAATGTCAGATGTATTGGATGTTTGATCCGTGAATAAAGAGTTACATGGACAACACAACATTATACTCATTATATATACAAAGTTTGGTTAGGTGGACAACACGACATTATACTCATTATATATACAAAGTTTGGTTAGGTGGACAACACGACATTATACCCATTATATATACAAAGTTTGGTTAGCATCACATCAGCAGTTCCTGAGAATAGCTAGTTACAGTTTACATCGGGACGGGACGGACATGGGTAACACTACGTATATGCCCTCTTATTTCATGGTGGGGACATAAATACATCCCTATACAGTAAAGAAAGTGCCATCTTATACACATTTGGTTTAAATTTATTTATTGAAAAAAAAAAAAAAACGAAAAAAACAACAAAAGAAAACCAGACAAAGTCTTGCAAAATGTAAATATGCTCAAAAATTAATCTAAGGCAAAAGAAACCATTTCCAATTTTATCAGACGACATATTGTTGCCAGAATTTGCCACTGAAATGATACTTCATAACTTCTTTAATATGAAACTGCTTAAGTTTTAAACATACCGGTGATTCTTCGTCCTGGTCCATGAGGTAGGCTCCATGGCCCTCACTAATGGCCTTCTTGTACTCCTTGTGTGCCGTCTCTTTTTCCTTCACCTCCCCTACCACATGCTTGTCATTGATGTAAGCTTCAAACCCACACACTGCGGCCATCTCGTCTAGAGGGAACACATACTTCCCCTCCAACATTTCGTTACTCTTGTTGTGGTAAACTTGTAAGACCTTCACCTGAAAAAGGTCAAGGTCATATTTCAAAATCTCAGGTAGTTATTTTATTTAATTTCCATGAAAATTCTGTGAAATTTAAATGATCTTTTAATTACCACATATTAGTTACTATACAGGTTTATGACTTTCTCCTAAAATGTAAGGTTATACTCTGATATCAATTTCTTCAGCAGAGGGGAGTGACCTTGTCTAAAATGTCAAGGTCACCACTCCATTTTATATGATACCAGATAACACTAATCAATAGTAGAATTGATTTATCATTATAACTTTCTAAAACCCAGAATTATTAGATCATATAGAGGGGAAATGTTTAGTTGCATGGAATTTTCATTTTTTAATCAGTTGTCAAATGCATATAAAATATTAACAAGAAATTTTTTTTTTCTTTTCTCGTTATAATAACACCAGTTTACACAATCATTTGTCATAAAAATTGATTACCTCTGCCACAAGATCCATCATTTTAGCAAATACATTTACATCCTCTAGTTCCACAGGATTAACTTCCTTCCCATCAGCCACCAGTCCCGATTTGACCTTTGACATGGGGTCCAATACATCTTTCACATCTTTTAGATCTAAAACATGTAGTTTATATAACATAATACACTGGTTTAATATTATTTCAAAATTATAATGCTTTTTGTTTTGTTTTTTTGTCATAATTTGTAAAATGCTTTACAAGGTACAAGTTTATGACTTTCTTGTAAAATGTCAAGGTTATACTCTATCATTTTGTTTCTTCTTCAGCAGAGGAGGGTGACCTTGTCTAAAAGGTAAAGGTCATATTTCAAAATCTCAAGTCGTGATAGTGTAACAATTGACTGATCATGAATGTCATGTATTTTCCAGATTTGTATAAAAGATATAATAAGAATCCATCACAGTTTCCAAAATAATTTGTTTCTGTTCAAAAGTTTACCTTTTCAGTTGTGAAATTCCATTTCAAAGGCAGGAAATCATTACACTGACTTGTCAGTAACAATTTATGTATATCTAAGACATCTAAAATCAAGAAAATTTCTTTGTTAATGCAAAGTTTAACTTTGTACTAACAAACAAATTTCTTGATTTTCTAGACAAAAACAATTGGTGAAAATAAAATTAATTCGTGAGTAAATGAAAATACCTTTTAAATAATCAGTCTCTTTACAATTAAGATTAAAAACTTACTGATTTTGTCAAATGTAGCTTGGGTGTTCATATCCATGGCGTCCTCTGTTGGTACAATGTCCATTGGTTTAGGTATCTCACTACCAACAGTAAACTCCACCAGGTAGCACATCTTCTGTTGGTCTGGCGAGTACACTACATACTCATCCTCCTACAGAACCAACAAAATCACTAACAATGTTTGAGGTATGCTCTACAAGAAATGGCATAATTGTGTGAATGAAAATTCTTTGTATGATCTCCAACTTTTTGAGAGAAGATGAAAAATCAGAATCAATTTTGTTCTTTCATATTTTTATTCAACACATGAAAAATATGTGTTTATTGGAGTGGGGAGAGGAATATCTAAAAATGGTTAGTAAGGCTATTCTCCACTGTACAAATGTTGACCGATTTGAAAAATTAAAAAAAAAACAAAAAACGTACCAATGTTCAACAAATGCATCTCACTAAGACATAATTGAAACCTTGAAGAAATGTCTTGGGGGTCGGTTAACAATGGGAAGTGTTCTATCATTCTACCAAAATTACCAGATTTGAAATTTTATCGGATGTAAAGAAAGTATGGAGTCTGAACCTCCCTAGCTCCACTGTCTACATAATAAAGGCTACATACATATATAGCTTCCATCAGTAAGTTTGTACCTTGATGAAATGTAAATCGTGGCAACGCCTTACCGTGAAGTCTGATGGTTTGTTCGATGTCTTTGCCACACCGTGGACACTGAAGTAACCGTCTGGAGCCTTGGTGAGTGTCTGGTCGTGTTTATACAGGTCCATACATTTACCCAGAGCCACCTTATTAACCAGCATCATCCTCGTACCCCGACTCTTACTGACCTGTGAGTACTTAACACTCGTACTGGAAAGATGTAAAATTTGTATATACTGTGTATGTCCTCAAATGATTCTCCTCCCCTAGTCAAGAAAAAGTTAGGTCATAAAAGTTCGGGGAGGGCTTATTTGTGAACAAATTTTGGCTTACTTATTTCAAAATTGATGATTCTGTAAAAATGAAGAAGGGGGCTTATTTGTGGCAAGGGCTTATTTGCAGTAATTATGCTAATTACTTAATGTATGTTCCCATGGATACTGTAGTGACGTCAAGAATACCTTCTTAAAATAGTTCACAAATAAGTTTGTCAAAGTCAATAATTAGTAGTTCATATATTACTGCAGATAAACAATGAGGTTTGTAGCTGTATTGTATTTCAGATTTTTGTGAGAAGGTAAATTCTCAATTAGGGTCAATTCTAAATAACCATTCATCGCTAGAGATGAAAATCCTAAAATCAAAATGTTATTGTTTTTTGATACGTTGTATCAAGTGCTAGCACATGTTATTCCTTTTCATGTTTACCTCTCTAAAACCTAATTCCCTTTTACTTGTTACCTGTATACACTTACAACTCCATTTTACCTGTACACACTTACCTGGCAGCACTCGCAAAGTAGATGCCTGCTCCCAACATTCCAGCATCTGTCCTCTTCCCTCCGAAGTCGTCCACAACCATCTTTGGCATCAGTAGACCCCTAGGGAACCCAATGTAATCATCACATATTGTATGAGGAACAAACAACTTGCATTCTTAGCAGTTTTTTTACAACAGCATTTCATGCACTTCAGCATATAGGATTGGAACTTGGGCAGAGAAATTTCGGTAGGTAACAGGGACCATCATCAGCGCCCTCTACATCAGAGTCTATTAGTACAGGATTTTCTTCTCGACACTGCTGCAGTTCGACATTATTTACCGGATCTACTGTGTCCTATAAACGGTTGTCCGTTGTTGTGATGGATTTGGCCACAGAGACTGGACAGTTGTTGTCCGCTGTCACTTGCCCATTATCAGTCTTTTCTTCGGATTGTGGAAGATAATGCACAGATATCTGGTTCAGCATAGACAATTTTAATCGATCCATTATCATTTAGTTTCATAAAATGTAAATCAGCCAATTTAATACCTATATGGGTCAGAGTAACTTTTCTGCTGGTGTGTGGCGCTGCACATTAATGATTGTGATAAAACCACCTGTGTTTATAAGAAAAGACTACTATGTTCTTACCATCACATTAATTCAAGGACCATATATACACTCCCTGGGGTTTTTATCATGGGTAAGCACACTGACTCCCTGGGGTTTTTATCATGGGTAAGCACACTGACTCCCTGGGGTTTTTATCATGGGTAAGTGACAGTGAAATGTTTGTAGGTCATTACCTGGACAGGATCCCAACAAAGTTGTTGGGTTTGGAGGCGTGAAACAAAAGTGTCTGACCGTAGATCTCATCGGTAAAGTTATCCTCCTCCATCTGTCTCTGTACCTCAAACACGTTCACGATGTTCAGTCTGGTACTCCTAAAAAAAATCAGTAAACATTTAAAAAATTTTGTTGTAACAGAATGTAACAGAAGCTTTTCATATCTTGTATAAAACTGTACTTTTAATTAACTACAAACAATTTTGAGGGATATAAACGCAGAACTTATACTACATACATTCAACTTTGTTAACTCAAACTCGGATAAGTTGAAGACCCCGTTAATACCAAAACATCTACATTGAAACTCAAAAGTTTTTCATGATCCCATGACTTCACGGTTTTACTGTACCAACTCAATTGAAGGTAATTACAATCTTTTTAGAACCAATATTTGATCAGCTAGAAGAGTTACAATTCAAAGCATGCTTGATGTTAAAACTAGTATTTATAAGAATAATTTCTTTAATTTTAAACATTCATGTATGACTAATGCAAGCATTTACAAACTATTATTAATAATAAAACAAAAAGCTTACTTGTTATTCATTACAGAGACAAAGAATTCTATTTCTACATCTACTGTATGATCAGGAAAAAAGTATATACCCATCCAGGGATTTGTTAACGAGGGCCTTGACAGTCTTGTACACATGGTGATCAGGGGCTCTATGTTCTATCTGACACCTAAGGGCACGGTACTTGGACTCTGTTGACCCTCGAAGTGACCAGCCGGTAGCTTCACTGACCGTCAGCATGTCCTTCATCACCTTAAAAACATTTAGATATACAACCTTAAATCGGGGGTCTTCAGTTGTTCATTGACTTACATCAATTATGGGAGTCAAACCACAATTTCCAGCAAAAGAAAGTTCAAAATATGTGTCAAATAGAAAAAAAATTCAACTAAAACCAAAACTTCAAAATTAATTTTAGAGAGCCAAAATTTTCTCAAAGGTTTATCAAAAGTCCTGGAAATGGTTATTATTTTTTTTTCATTTTTAATCAGCAAACCATGATTTTTTCTTTGAGCTGGCTTCACTGTATTTTGATAGAACATGCAACATTTCGTGTTTATTGTTTCGCGAAAGCAAGAGATCCACAGGGTTTGCTTTCCTGCTATTTCATGCTGTTTGGAAAAAAAAAAAAAAAAATCTAAAATATGTTGATTGTTAATGTCAGTTAACATCAAAGTAAGCCCCAAGTTTCCTCTGGCCCTGATACCATGTCTGGTGTAAGGCCAGCGCTCACTACTATATGAAAACGTGGAATTCTCTGACATCGTTTGGTGTTGGTAAGATTTTGGTGCAGATAAAATGAAATTTGGCATGACATAACACCTAACTTGCATTTATGGGTAAATAAGATATTTATCTACCCCTAAACACCCAGATGGTCCTGTATCAATGTTTTATTTTGTCTGTATAGACCCTCGCTTTACACTGGTCAAAATTTCACACTTGATTTGACACCATATTGCAAACTATATATGTAGGTCACGGTTTCGCCAATCACCCTATCATAGCACAATGGAGCGAAAAAAGAAAAATTTGATGTAGTGATATAGTATATAATTATGTGATACCAGACATGATGTCAGGGCCAGAGGAATCTCGGGCTACATCGAAGTTTGTAAACTTTATTTATTTTACAACAATTGCGAAACAAGTTATATTAACTTATATTAATCACGCTTGTTGGCCCGGATGGAAGTGCACGAGGGGTCTTACTGTTGGAGGAAACCGGAGTACCCAGGGAAAACCCTCGTGGTTGGTTAGGTGACCCCATACCTTTTCACGTCCGAACAGGGAATCGAACCTCAGCCGCTTAGGTGAAGGGCAAGTGTGTTACCACTGTGCCACCCAACCACCTATCGAAGATTACAGGTTAGATATCATTATCTTAACATCAGATAGCCAATGTTTAAATGAAATGAACTGTACTTACCTGACAGATATCATGTGATCTCATAGCCAATGTTTAAATGATACGGACGGACTGTGCTTACCTGACAGATATCCTGCTCACTAGACAACCAGGCATTGTTCACCCCGCTGACAGACACCTTAGTGTTGTGTGGGAGAGTGGAGTAGAACTCACTAAGGACAGACTCTTTGTCTTCTGGTTGACTTCTCAGCTTCATCAGCAATGCTTCAGCTTTCTCAATCTAAAACATTCGACATAAAATATTGTCCAATGTACAAGGCCTAATCAATCTAGGCCACTTTCAGGGATGTAGTATTCTAACCTTAGTTTGGTACAAACCTGTTTAATTTATTAAGTTAAATTTTGATCTCCCGTTTTCTAACCTTTTTTCTTAAAGAATCGATCAGCGAAGAATAACTGAGGCAGAAATGATACATTGAAAAGCATAATGGAATTTTGGGATTTGCTGGAGCAGAAGCATCAGTGAAATAACATTAAAGTAAAGGAAGAAACATTCATTTCCCAAAATAAATAAATAAAATGATTAATTAATTAATTTATAATTTAATCTATTATTTAATTAATGAAATATAAATAAATAAATAAATCTTAATAAATCATTTTATTTATTTGTATTATAAGTGATGGTGTCAGTTAACTGACCTGTTCTAGTTTGACTGAGCTCGGTGAGGTTAGGATGTCAGATAAATCATTTTATTTATTTGTATCAGTGGTGGTAGTTAACGGACCTGTTCTAGTTTGACTGAGCTCGGTGAGGTTAGGATGTCAGACAGATCAGAGTAAGCTTCCTTCCATATCCCCTCTACTAGTTCACAGACAGGGGTGGACAACTCTGCTTTCTCTAGTCCAAATGTGACCATCATCTGTTAAATCAAGAAGTATTATAACGATTCTTATTACAGCTCTTTAACATATTGCACATCATATTTAGCTTCCATGAAATCAACATTTAAAAACCGTCCTTAATGAAAATCTGTATAAACTTTATTTACAACAATTGAGAAACAAGTTATATCAATTTATATCTAATAACTCTTGTTCGCCGAGATTTGAAAATCTTTAAGTTGACTGATAACTTCAGGACCTTCCCATTGTAAGTTAAAAACTGTCATTTTGTTAAAATCTTCATTTTGCTGTATAAATATATTGACATTATTTGTTGAATTCAGAGATCTACTAACCTTTTGAAAATTCAAGGTGCCCACACCCCTCGGAGGTGCATCATGGGACACCTCCATTAGATTTGGGGGGTCTGTCTGCTGTTTGTATAGAAAACTGTACATCTTGGTAGCTTCCTCCGAAGTCTCAACATAGTAACATTCCATTTTCTCAGGTTTTCCTTCCTGTGGAGCAAGTTAAATAGTTCTATAACCCTTTATCATCCTATTTAAACATAATTTTCTCTTATTAGAATAAACTAAAAAAAAGTTTTCTTTACGTAATTTATCAACTTTGAAATAAATGCCATGTACACCACAAAATATTGACTTGTCCATATAAGAAAAATAGAGAAAATTTAATTATATTTTGTACACTGTCAAGTTTTGAACCTAACATATTTTATCTACTTATTTTCAGCTCTCATTAACATAGTATTATTATTGATGTTCCTGTATATTTTCATATACCTGGATGTTTTTAAGGTTGCCATGGTGCTTCGACACCCTGAATCTGTAGATTTGTCCAGGCAGAAGGTCACGTTCCTCAGTGACATGAACCTCCAGCACACAGAAAAACGTTCTTCCGGCACTCTTCACATATTTCTGAAACAATAAAACCAAGATTGAACTGAAGAAATTTTTCATCTACAAAAATTACTTCAACAAAAAGTGTCATATTTTCATGTGTAATATGAGTTCAGATGTAGTTAAATTTGTGGCAACTGTCAATATTTTGGTGAAAATCCTCTTTAGAATAATACTTGCATAACCCATCATGTTTCAGAGTTAGACTCATGATTCTTGGACCAAACTTAATTAAATACAGGCTATCTGTAAAAATTTTAATCTGTTTCTTATAATTTTGTACAACAAGCATTAAATTTCATTGGCTTAGAATCTGATTTTGTATACAACATGCATTTTCATTGGCTTAGAATTTATGTTATCAGTCCAAGATATTTGTAAAGTCGCTTTATACTGGCCTATTATACAGTGGCATAATTTATAAGAGTCCATCAATAAAAGTGGATTTCCATAGGGATTGTGTATAATCAAATTAATATAAGGATTAACATGTATATAGTTTTTTATTTTACTTTGAGTAATAATAACAAGCTGGATTGTATTCTCATCATCAATCACTTTGCTGTTTATTAACAGCACACTGCTTTTTGTGTTAAATCACCTTAACACGTCAAGTTAATCCTTAAACAATCCAACTGATACTGGAAAAAGAGCAGTAACAAATATGAAATATTTATGTATTCCGAAAGATGTCTATAAAGGTTCTTTTCTGATGTCATCCACTCCCATCCCAACCCTGCCCAGGCAAAAGGAAATTTCAAACAGTTAGCAAACATGCCCTCTATACCCTTAAATTAAAGGAGAATGTGGCCGACAAGTGGATGTAAAACCTGTTAAATAAGACAACTGGAAATATTCTGCTTGTACTTAATTGGTCTATAGATTGATTCTTCAGTACATGCTCAGGTATGTGATATTTGCATGCCCTAGATCGTGACAAAGTCTGCTGTGAAGAATGGGACTTATAATAAACATCCCAGTGTCCTTACCTTCAATACTGCATATTTTGCCACCTGGTATTTGGTACTGTTAAATATAGGGGTATGTTTTTCCTGTAGTGGCCATGCTTTCACTCCTCCAGGATAGAAGGAGGACTTCTTCCTCTTTCCAAGGATCTGGTACTTTGTAGCTGAAACAATGAATATATTCATCCCAGGGTCACTTATTGCATATTTACCGCAGATCTGATATTTGAAAAACAATCAATTTATCATTTTTTTCATGATCTCTGTGAAATAAATTCAACCAGAATTGGTACCTTGTACTTGCTACTGTCTGAAAGGTGTATAATAAGAGGAAAATATATCAAATATTCCCCATGCTCCTGCAATTTCTCAAATCCTTAGCTTAATTTTAAAGAGATTTGCTTTTTAAATAACCTAAGAAATATGCAAGATGTTTCAAGAAATGAAGTTGCTTGTTAATTACAGTTTTCAGATACAGCCAAACATACTACATAACTTACACGAAGAATAAAAATGAAATACTGTATCCAGAATTATCTCAAAGTAGTCTGTTCAATAAGCATCCTATCACTTCATATATATATATAACAAGGATGGATAGTATTGCAACAGCAATACAAAGTCCCCTGCCTGACCTAGGAGTGCACCTATTTATTTCCCATTGCTTTAACTACATGTTATACTGATCATGCATACCAAGTTGTGTTAAAATCGGAGTAGTTTTAGGAGGAGTTGTCCGGACAAGCCTCAACCAATGAGAAGCCGGCGGCCATTTTGAAAATCGGTTTTTCGAAGAAAAAAAAATTGTGGGATGCACAACTACATGTTATACTAATCATGTATACCAAGTTTAGTTAAAATCGGAGTAGTACTTTAGAAGGAGTTGTCCGGACAACTATTGCGTGACAGACAGACAGACAGACGGCCAGACAGACGGACGGACGGAGGGTAAACCTATAGTCCCCCCGTTTTTCAAACGGCAGGGGACTAATTATATATGCAAGGTTTCAAGGAACAATGTATTATCATAAATGATTGTGATATATTTCTTTACCTGCAATTCTACCAGAGCCAAGTTTCTGAGACCTTGTTTTGCCAACAACCAGGTAATCGTCAGTACTGAGTAGTCTCCCTTTCTCAACGCAGTCATACAGGAAGCTGACTGACACAACAGGGATGCCATACTTCTGTGCCATCTTACACTTGTAGCTGATGTCTGCTTTAGCAGGGTCGTTACATATGACATGAGTACTCTGGGAAAACAAATGCGGTTTTATTTTTAAAATGTCTATCATGATCTTTAAGTTGTAATGGGAACGTTGATTTATCATATTGTATTACTAACCCTTAATTCATCTATACCACTTTATTAAGGCTTTTATCAAATTTCTCAATAACTAAATATTCAATTATTGCAAAAAAAAAATAATACAATTCTGTTTGTTGGAAGTGTTTAATATACAAAAACAATTTTAAACTGGAGACATTTACTTGCTCAGATTAAGATATGTTTTATGTCAAATGGTTTTATTAAAAGACAGTATATATGCCATAAACAAGCATCAATCTATTCAATAAAATTACATATGTATGTCTAAATATGAAGCAGATATGTGTGAAGTTAGAATTCCAATTTTCTAAAATTAAAAATTCTTAAAAAGATGATAAATATATATGCATGGGCACACACCTTACAAACAGATATTCTGTTAACTAGTCGGGCAGGGCATAAGATTCAGTATGATTTTAAGTATTTAGAAATTATCAGGTACATTAGATTAAGTATTATAAATGCACGGTTTACAAATTTTGGTACTTCGGTACCTGTACTCTGCCATGATCACATGCTTTTAAGATTACATACCTGTTTCGTTACGATGTAGGAAACAATTCCATCATTTTCTGTGATCTTTTTACGAATTTCCTGTTTCTTTTTAAAGTTGACACTTGTCGTCAGGTCAAGGACAACATGGCAACCTCCAAATACTGTTGCCATGGTGACACTTTGGATTTCAGGTCACTAAGGACCTCTTCTGTCAATACCAGTATATCGTAACACACACCGACTGAGATTTATAAATTTAAATGTAACTCAGCAGTTCACCTATGAATTGAAGATAACTATAAGGCAAACCTGAAATAAAATGAAAGACATCAAATTAACATGTATCACACAGTACTGTGTCTTGACACGAATATACAATTAATTCACCTGTGTTGTAACAGTGTGTCTTGCTATACATACATAATTTTCTGTTGACCAGCAGTAACTGACCATGTCTATAAGATTTGTTATTGACAAGGTACTGATCCTGTCACTCTGCCCCTTTGTTGACCAGTAGACGACCTAGTCCATCAGCCCCTTATTGACCATTTACTGACCGTGTCCATCAGTCCCTTTGCTGACCAGTAGACCCAATCCATCAACATTCTTGATGACCAGTTACTGATCATGACCCAGTCAATCAACACCCCTATTGACCAGTAATTGACCCTATCCATCAACATATCCCCTGTTGACCAGTAACTGACTGAGTCTATCAAACAAATGTTGACCGTTTACTGACCCTGTCCAAAAGCCCCTTTATGACCAGTAATTGACCCAGTCCATCATGACCTTTGTTGACCTGTAACTGACCAAGTCCATCAACCCCTTTGTCAGCCCCTAATTGTCCTTCAAATAACTGAATTGTAATTGACCTCAAGGTACCAATGCCATCGCTCCTGTAGATCCAATGAACCTGCTACACCATTCTGTCCTTTTTATTCTATACACTTCTTACTCTTTGAGTTTAACTTTATATAACTCCCAGGAACCAAAGACTCTTATTCTTATTATAAGTTCTTTGACCACAGAGAGGAAAAGTGTTTCCACTGATTTTGTATTGTACATGCAAACCAAACTTTACCAGGCACCGTATACAAAGGTCATAGGCCTATGTTTCTCTCTCTCATGTCTTTGTAATATACATGTTAGAGCAATGGTTTAACCATGCCGGAAACATTGCTTCGGATTCTTCTTCTTCTCTTCTTCTTATTGTAACTCCCTTCCGTCAATAATGACGATTTCCTAGAGTGTTTTGGTGTTGGGTGCACAGTGGCGCTGATTTAAAAAGAAAGAGAGATTTTTTTTTCTTTAAGGACGCTCAGAAATCTTGAGTGATTAGTCATGGTTTATTGAACAAAACCAATATCATGTAGGCCCTAATAGAATTTTCTGGTTACACTCCTGCAGGTAACCCGAGTTTTGCCGTTGATGTAAAGTCTAACTATATAACGTTAATCACAAGCCTTATTGCAGTAACACGATACCAGGAAGCATGCACTTTTAAAATAATCTTTTGCAATCTGAATACCGAATGCACTGTAGCACGATGGGTTTAAAGCAGCTCTTTTTTTTGTAAACAGGCAGGCCTACCTAGGTCTCTACGTAACAGTTACATGTAGCTCGAGCTTGCTAACGCAACGTAAATTCTTAAATATCGAACGTTAATACAAATACGGTAAGAAGTATGCCAACTTCTTTCCTGTTGAACACTGATTGCAAAGGTTGTCAAAGTGCTAAAATAGGATATTCAACTGAAAGTCATACCTTAGTAAGTTTCTGCCTCTTTCTGCTGTCAGCAAACACAGAAAAACATTCCCACTGCGCATGCGTTATACGGCTTCATATTTCTATTTTTAGAAATGACAATGGGATTCCCCCGTATATCACTTCCGCATCTTGCTCATGTGTTTACATTTGACTCCAATAAAGCTATGACGCATCACGTGTGGTGTCTGAGAAGGAACACGATGACAACATTATTTTCGGTTAAGTAAACTGCAGGCTAAGGTACAGTGTATAGCCGGCTGTTGTTTATATTAGCAGTAGATCTATCTAGACCTAATGGGGAAATATATAATTTTTTTTTTTCTATATTCTTGTAGTATTTTTTCAATCATTCTGTGCAATTATTGTTGTATGCGCAGCTGTCCGTTGACCATTAATATGGGGACATGCCGGGCCGTTAATCCATGAAGTAATTTTTAAAAAATTCACGTCCATGGCACTAATTGTCCGTATAGTTTTGCCTCAGTTTTATTGCCCCCTGTTAGAGAGGTATTTATCACATCTCAATCCCATTATCTACAGCAGATGGGTACACCAATCTAGAGACTCCTGTCATGCCTATATATACATTTTGTATATATATATCTAAATTAAACAAGGTCAATATTTACTTGTCGCCAATTATTATGGTCACATTTAGGTAAAATGTGCAGACCACTCCGGCCTTCACAGGAGCGAGGTACACCTTAATCTACTCCTGTCGGTTAGAGCGAGAGTTCGAGTTTTAGGTGTAACTTTGCTGGATTTTACTGGAATTCCTTATGCAAGAGCAGTGTTGCAGGTATACCATATTTGGCATTGCCTGGGAAGATTGCCATATGAAACTGCACCATATTACTGTAGAACTACTTGCCAGAAAGAATTACCACATTATAAATTAGCAGAAGGAATAGAGAAAGACAATGCAACTATAATGTGGAGATATATTGGAGACATTTTCTTCATTTGGCTGCATTCTATATTGGCACTTGCCTCCTTCCACTAAGCCACAAATAATTATCACCAAACTTTATCACTCACATATTCACTTTTTATTCCTATCAACAGTGAAGTTAATTACAGACACTTTATATATGAATCAGAGTCAAGCTCTGTCTACTGCATGTCTAGAAACCCTATTGAAGTACATCTGTACGGATCATGGATTGTTTAATTTATTATGATTATACATACCGGTGTGATATGAAATATGAATATTTCTAAATTTATTAATGTGATGGATACAATTTGTAGTGTAATTATCACCTCTATATAAAGCTATCTAGTATGTTAACAACAGTCCATTGTATTATGTCACTATAAACACATGCCCATAATTTTAGCAATTAAGATAAAAAAATTTGTTATCAAAGTGTTCAGAAGAGGCCCAATGGTCTAGCAAAACTGGTAGAACTCCAATAAAGACAAGAATACCAGTCTCTAGTTTGAAAGTTCCTGTTTAGATATATATATGCAAATGTCACAAGTCAACAGGAATGAAGAATAATGATCACCCAACACAAGAACAATAGATAAGTCATATTAATTTAAACTACCAGCTACAAGGTAACCTACACTTGTTACAAACTTATCATATATATCTAGCTTTCGACATGTCAATTTAAACATTTTGCTTAATACATGTTTTATCAATATATCTTATCAATTACACAAACTTGACAGAACGTATTGAAAATTCAACACTAATTACGTTTGGATCAAGATTTATTCAACAATTTTATTAATCTATAATACATAGTTTACTACATACACATCTGTATGTATGATTTCAATAAACTGAATAACAGTAAAAAAAAGAATACAGAAATTCTTATTGTTACATCCTGAAGTTCCAGGAATACAATATCCTTGAGGTTTTATCCCTTGAATTGCGAAAACTATTAATAATTCAGAAAGTTGGTGTTAGGTATATCCCTGTTATTGAATATTACACAGCAGTTTGTAACAGAAATTCAAACTGAAACTAGTTTTTTAATCAAAATTTACATTACAGAATATATTAATCCAATAAGAAATTTTGCTACAGATTTAAAATATTACATAGGTTTTTCTCTATTCAATTAAAGCATAAATCGCCATGACAGCAGGTGGCACATCCCTGTCACACTTAATACACATCCACTGAACAGCCTATCATCACTTAATTATCACTACCATAGACATATCCACATGCCTGTCAGAATATATTACCAAGTACCTGTCACATCCATAGGAATTAACTTAATATACTTAGGTAAGAAATTACAATAATGGTTATGTGTACAATGTACATACATTATTCTTAAAGATAAACTATATCAATAAATATTCATCAATATTATACCAATTAGATGTACATTTGTATTGTATGCTAAAGAGCTTCCATCAGATCAATGACAGCATGGCCTTCCTAAAGAGTTCTACCTCATGAAGTTGAAAGGGCCTTTTATACATACATTTTACCCCTTTGAAATTTCTTGAAAAATGTTTTTTGACTTACGAAATCTGCAAATTAAAGTTAAACTAAAATCCCTGCAGGAAACTTTATAATACATTGATTCTGTTTTTTAATTGCTTGTAGTAATTAGATTTTGTAGAACTTAACTAAATTGATGGATAACTTTCAATAAAGGTGTATAGAAAAAGAACACTTGACTAAGTAATTTTCGTGAAACACATGCGACTTTGATATCAATTTGTATCATGATATATAATACTATATTAACAGAATTTTCAAACATTTCCCTAAAGTTAATTATCTCCCTTTGACCATTGCTCATTGGTGGGTTCACCATGTCAAGAACATTACATACAAATGAACAATATTGGTGATATAAGTTAATACCCACATAAAAGAAAAATTTTAAAATAAATGAATGAAATATGGTAAAGGATATGGTTCTTTTTCGCCTGACACATACAGGTAAGTACATGTCAATGTACAATAATGTATATTGTAATACACATACATGTACAAACAAGTACATGTTGCATCTTTCACACAGCACTAAAATGATTACCTAATGTTAACACACCATATACATGTGTACTACCATTTCGGTAATTTTGTTTCACTGGTTTTTCACAAATGTTTGTACCAGCAAAATATTCTTAAAAGTGAATTAGACGTAGATACAAGTAAAATCTGGGCATTATTTTACAATTTGTGCATTTGTTCTACTCCTTCCTCCAAACAATGAGCACCAAACTTCTCTCCATACAGACTTATCTTTAATAATATTGCCTGCTTGGTTAATAGTCCGAGTTCATTCAACACAATCATGCTACACCTCATCTTAACAGCAAGTTTCAGTCTGCGACATCAGTGCTTCACAGAAACAGGAGGAGGGCAGTCATCATGATAGACTCTGAGTGAAGACTGGTTTTCTTTTACAGATAAAACTTTTCTATTCAAAGCTAAGGCGTCCGTTTAAAAGTCAGAATTTCTATTTTACTATCACAATGAAGAAGATGACTGAAGTGAATCAATTCCGTAACTTTGCAAGTCGCTGTGTAAGTTCATCCTAAAGAAAAGAAACATATTTATTATTATATCGATAAAGACTACATCAAATAAATTGAAATAGGAATTTTTTCTGCAAAGTTCTTTGTGTTGTGGTATTGTATGGTAGAAATACTGATACAAAAACTTAAAAGCTATGAAATAGTACATGTTATATCAGACTTTCATGAAGAAAATTTGCTAAACCAATTTTTCAATAATGCATCAGTGATATAAACTATCCCCCAAAATAACACAAACAAAGTTTCTTGCCCCCAAAATGTATTTTTTAAACCAGGTTATTTTATAAATCAATATTTAGAAAATAGACAGATGATAAGAACAAGAACTGACCAATCTTTTAAAAACTAGTAATAGATGATAGATACTTCCCCATTTCTTACACACCCACTTGTTTATTTGATCTAAAGAAATTTATTGTCAAAACAGAAAAATGGATGAGAGGCAAATTTTAACAAAATATATACAAGTTCTTCTCCACAATTTCTGTTCTTGTCCAGTAATAATGCTGCCCATTTACACACAAGCTTACCTGCTCACTACTTGCATTTGATGACGCTACTCCAGAGGGTAAGGATGACTGTGCTGACGGAAGGTCCATGTTTAATTCCAAACTGTAACACAAATCACATATTTTATTTAATGAGAACAAGATTTAAAGATTGCTTCCCACTGTCTCACACTTTTCTTCAACACCCACCATGTATAGAATTTGTTTTTTTCTCGAGTCCTCACGTAGGGTACCTGTATGCATTTTGCTGGAATAGCCCTAAGGTTTGGCATAGTATTGTTTAATGACCTTTCAACAGCTATGGTCTTTAATGTTAAATATGTATGGCTCAATACAAATGTATATTAATTCTTTGTTAAAATCACACTTAAATCTGTATGTTTAACCGGTCTTTTGACTTTCTCTCAACTTCACATCTGAACTGATATATAATGCAATCAAAACTCAAAATAAAAGGTAGACCAGTAACCTAACAGAAATGTTTAACGTCATGATTACCGTTTATTTTAGGAAATATAACAAGTCTAAGATGATGTACATACCCAGCCTCGTCAGCAACCTCCTGCATCAGTCCTTCCACTTGCGTCTGAGGTGTGTTAAGGGTGGACGATGCATTCATGGTGTCTTCCATCACCTGTGATTGCACATCTAGATTCTCAAACTGTTGTTCGAACCTGTCCATCAACTGTGAGATCTGTAAAGAAGTAATGTCTACATCTTATTTTCATTTTAAAGACAAAATAACTTCAGGTAATACACTAGAACCATCACACATTGAGCTGGTGTCATTCCCATCACTACTGAATTGTAACGTAATACTGTACGTCATCCTGCGATAGGCCCAGGTGACTAACAAATCAATTTGGACTCGAGGTAGAGAATGGGCTTATTGCTCGACAATGAAATGTCATTGATTTTCTACAAGCTTTTTAACTGAAATGCAATAAACATTAATCAAATTTGGTAGTTTGTTATAGGCAGACATGGGCTTATAGCCAGATACATATCTAGGAATTTGCTTTCTCATCCAATCAACTATTTACAGTCCCAAAATACACCATATAAATGCATAAAAATTTTCATAAAATTCAATGTCTAAATATTGACCAATCAGAGATCATGACGTCTATCCTGGATGGACTGTAGCGAAAATATTTAGTGTTAAGTATATCTATAATTTTTTTTACAAGTGCCAACAATATTCTTGTAAAATTTCATTTGAACAAAAATAAACCTACCTTCTCAAGATTCATACTCTTCATTGCTGATTCCATAGACTTCACCACACCGGCCATGGATCCAGTGACCTATAAACCCAAAACATCTGTATTACAGGCTTGTAATGTTAATAGACTTCAATTTAATGATTTAATGCAACCTAAAATGATGAACAACGCTTAGATTTCATATTTAAACAGAAAAACAAGAGATCCCAGAGGGATCTTGGCGCCCACCATTGAATGATCTTCATAAGTTCCATGTCAGATTGATTTTTTCTCTACTTTTCCCTTCATTTTACTAATCTGTGCAAATTGAGACATCCCTCCAGTACTTTTCAAACAAGGGAATCCTAGCTATATAAGAAATTTGAGATTTAACGATAATGGCTGTTTGTTTGCCAGGTTGTTTTCAGGACAGACTGGTCCAAAAATGCAATACAAGGGACCAGGGGGAACCTACTATGGAGCAAGATCCATTCAGTACTTTGAGAAATAGAGATAACAAACTTCAATTGTCAAAATCCAAGATGGCGGTCTGTCGGCCATATTGTTTTCCAATTGATCTCAAAATGCAATAAGCATAAAGAGGCACCAAGGGGAACCTCCATATGAAATTTGAGAAAGATCCCTTCAGTACTTTCTCAGAAATAGCGATAACAAACTTCCAATTGTCAAAATCCAAGATGGCTGCCTGTTGGCCATGTTGTTCTCAGATTGGTCTCAAAACGCAATATGCATAACTAGGCACCGAGGGAAACTTACATATGAAATTTCAGAAAGATCCATTCAGTACTTTCTCAGAAATAGTGATAACAAACTTCAATTGTCAAAATCCAAGATGGCTGCCTGTCGGCCATGTTGTTTTCTGATTGGTCTCAAAATGCAATATGCATAACAAGGCACCAAGGGAAACGTACATATGAAATTTCAGAAAGATCCATTCAGTACTTTCTCAGAAATAGAGATAACAAACTTCAATTGTCAAAATCCAAGATGGCTGCCTGTCGGCCATGTTGTTTTCTGATTGGTCTCAAATCGCAATATGCATAACTAAGCACCAAGGGGAACCTACATATGAAATTTGAGAAAGATCCCTTCAGTACATTCTCAGAAATAGCGATAACAAACTTCAATTGTCAAAACCCAAGATGGCTGCCTGTCGGCCATGTTGTTTTCCAATTGGTCTCAAATCGCAATATGCATAACTAGGCACCAAGGGGAACCTACATATGAAATTTGAGAAAGATCCCTTTAGTACTTTCTCAGAAATAGCGATAACAAACTTCAATTGTCAAAATCCAAGATGGCTGCCTGTCGGCCATGTTGTTATCCGATTATTCTCAAAACGCAATATGCATAACTAGGCACCAAGGGGAACCTTCATATTATATTTGAGAAAGATCCCTTAAGCACATTCTCAGAAAAAGCGATAACAAACTTCAATTGTCAAAATCCAAGATGGCTGCCTGTCGGCCATGTTGTTTTCCAATTGGTCTCAAAACGCAATATGCATAACTAGGCACCAAGGGGAACCTACATATGAAATTTAAGAAAGATCTCTTCAGTACTTTCTCAGAAATAGCGATAACAAACTTCAATTGTCAAAATCCAAGATGGCTGCCTGTCGGCCATGTTGTTTTCCGATTGGTCTCAAAATGCAATACTTTCTGAGGATTAGCGATAACAAGAATTGTTTACGGACGGACGGAGGGACGGACGGACGACGGACCACGGACGCAGGGCGATTTGAATAGCCCACCATCTGATGATGGTGGGCTAAAAACAACAATTCATACATTAAATAATTATTTTTGAACTGGTATAAGATTCCTTCAATTTATTTAAAAGTGTCAGAAAATTCATTTACTATTAAACAAAATTTCTGATATTGAACAAATCTACTTGATCTCCTCCATTTATTACCTAAGATACAAATGCTACATTATATAACAGGTACGTAATGTGCATACCTGTTTCATTGTCACAGCTGTTTGTACCCGGGCTGCTACACCATCAATCCTTGCACTCATGCGTCTGTAGTTGAGGGCCTGGTTCTTCTGTCGGATTGAGTTTTCTGCATGTATTCTGGCTCCCTCTAGATTACCTTTCTGGATTGCCTGTAACAAGCATACATAATGGTCAGAATCTGGTTCTACAAAATATAGGATTCTAGTCAGATGAGCTTGCTTCTGTTTGATAAGAAGTGATAAAACATTTTCATCTGGAATGCTATTTTGAATATATCACATGGTGTTATTCAGCTACACACTAGGTTTGTATTATGACCTTGACCTTGGACCTGAGTTTCTGCAGACTTACACACAAAAAATAACTCTTAAATTTTTATTACAAATTGCATCATTAGTACAAATTGCATGGTGAGTTGGTGACACACCATACTGAAAAGTATCTATAATGAAACTTATCTGTTGTTTGCGCAGATTTGGAATATGACTTCAAATAGTGACCTTGACCTAACTGATGTGAAAGTGACACAGTGAACTGTCTTTGGTACTACTAGTATTGCATTAATGAATGTGTGTTAAACATTCTGAAGACTGGGGTAAGAATCTCCAATCAACATAAGTCAGGGATGACATTTTTTTGAGGAATGCTGTATGCATATTTAATACATGGGTTACAAAAGCTGAGTATAGTATATCAGACCATTATTTTATTACAACACCAGGTGAGGAAACGAGCTACACGTTACAATATAAACTCACCTTTTTCAATTTTCTCTTTTCAGTCCTTTCTTCCTTATCACATTTGTTTGCAAAACGCAGTAGTGACCTAGCACTATATTTCAAATTGAAGAGTTGCCCTGTACTGTGTTAAGGCCTGTCACTTATACTGTTCTTTATATGTGTTGGTATATGTAAAGTATATAATGTAACTTGTTTAAAAAGGGTAAATAGTCGGGAAATTAATAGGATTGTCAGTGAGGTAACAGGGAAAACACATTCCTGCTGAATGCCCTGACAGGAATCGAACCAGGATCTCTGGTGTAATAATCCACGACTACCTCAAGAGCAATCGAAGCTGCTCCATCAGTTGAGTGACAAAGACCTCACTAAATACAAGCCACACCAACTCGCTCCTTTCACAGTATAATGTAACTGATATAAAAGTGATACATGTGTAAATAGTTGTTAAATGTATAGTATATTGTAACATATATAAGTTATATATTGTGTAAACAGAGCTTCATATTTGGACAGTTTGTTAGAAATAGATAGACAATATTAATGTTTTAGCGGCTACACTATATAAATATCACCTTCAATAGACTAATGACCAGTCAAATGTACATCGTAAATACGACATCTGAATCATGTTTACCACTGGATGTACTATATATATTTATTTCATGTACAGTGTATATGTATATATCACATAGATTTGATTACAATGCAGATCATTCCATGAAGACATACACTAATGTATGTATAGTGGAGTGCATGTCAAGTGTAACAAGAGGCCCATGGGCCTTAACGGTCACCTGAGATTTGAAGTATTTCAGTTAATCTAATTGACCCTTTTGAGCCCACCCATCAGTCCCTAGGGGTCAGTCAGGGCCAACAGGTATATACCATTAAGCTGTCATCCAATGCTGATAATGTTAACAAAGTTAGAATGAATTCCAATAGAAATCAAACAAATAATTGTCAAAAATGTGATTTCCCTATATAAACTATAGTAAAGTTTACCCCCTCACCAGGGGCAAACTTGTGACCCCAGGGTCATGAAATTCATAACATTAGTAAAGCACTATAAGACCCTTCCACCTATGAAGAGTATTTGATTCTATCTTAATTGGGTTTTGAAAAGAAGATTTTTGAAGTTTTAGTCAATTTGACCCTTTTTAGCCCCACCCATCAGCCCCTGGGGGTCAGTCAGTGCCAACATGTGTATACCATCAAACTGCAATCACAAGCTGATAATGTTAACCAAGTTAGAATGAATTCCAATAGAAATCAAACAAACAATAGTCAAATATGTGATTTCCCTATATAAACTATAGCAAAGTTTACCCCCTCCCCAGGGGCAAATGTGAGACCCCAGGGTCAGGAAATTCACAATTTTGGTAAAGCACCTTAAGACTCTTCCATCTATGAAGAGTGTTTGATTCCACCATATCTGAGAGTAGAGAAGAAGATCTTTGAAGTTTTAGTAAATTTGACCCTTTTTAGCCCCGCCCATCAGCCCCTGGGGGTCAGTCAAGGCCAACATGTGTATACCATCAATCTGTTTTCCCATGCTGATAATGTTAACCAAGTTAGAATGAATTCCAATAGAAATCCAACAAATTATAGTCAAAAATGTGATTTCCCTATATAAACTATAGTAAAGTTTACCCCCTCCCCAGGGGCAAACGTGAGACCCCTGGGTCATGAAATTCACAATTTTGGTAAAGTACCTTAAGACCCTTCCATCTATGAAGAGTGTTTGATTCCACCATATCTGAGAGTAGAGAAGAAGATTTTTGAAGTTTTAGTAAATTTGACCCTTTTTAGCCCCGCCCCTCAGGCCCCTTGGGGGTGGGGACCATATAATTCACAATTTTGGTTGACCTTTAGCCATAAAAGCTTCCTGCCAAATTTCATTGAATTTGGTTTAGGGGCTTTGGAGAAGAAGTCGAAAATGTAAATTGTTTACGGACGCACGACGGACGACGCACGACGACGGACAAAAGGCAATTAGAATAGGTCACTTGAGACTTTGTCTCAGGTGACCTAAAAAAGGTATATACAGATACAGGTAAGTTCTTTTACTATCGTTACGCTGTATACACTGAAATGTTTTAGATAACTAAATTTTCATTACTTACATGGTGTTCATGGTAAAACCATACATACTTATCTACATGCAGACCATGGTGTTACCATACTTATTTAATGGTTACCATACTTACCTACATGGCGGCTATATATGGTGTTACCATATCTACCTAATATGACGACCATGTGGTGTTACCATATCTACCTAATATGACGACCATGTGGTGTTACCATATCTACCTAATATGACGACCATGTGGTGTTACCATATCTACCTAATATGACGACCATGTGGTGTTACCATATCCACCTAATATGATGACCATGGTGTTACCATACTTATCTACATGGTGGCCATGGTGTTACCATATTTATCTACATGGTGGTCATATGGTGTTACCATACTTATCTATATATGGTGGCCATAGACCATAGTGTTACCATACTGATCTACAGGTGTATGTTTATAGTTACATGGTTACAACCATAATACTTACCATAAATATTTGTGTATAGTGCCCTTTTTCTTCTTCAAATATTGACATGGGAAAAATCTACGGTACTTACCAGTACATTGTCTACATCACCTGACCTTTATCAGCATTCTATAAACAATTTTAACTACTGGTTACCTTTTTTAATTTAGTTTTTTCTTCTTTTTCTGACTTTTCACTTCGTTTTGCATTGCGCTCCAAGTCCTTTGCAGCGAATTTGAGATTAAAGAGATGCTCTATATACTGTTAAGGTATACCAGACAGAACATGCAATACATAATCTATTAAATAAATATTTCAAGAAAACTACAAAAATACATAACATACATAACATCAGCATTCACAGGGAATTTTCCATCAGAATATCTTTGTATAGGATATAAGTCTATATATAAACCATATAAAATACAATGTATATATTTGTAACAGGAAAGAGAGTAGTGTGCCTCCAACGAGGATCAAACCATGGCCATCAACTTTCAGATTACTGGTCCGCCGCTCTAAAGGGAAATTCCCCCTAGCGCAAAGCTAGAAGGCGACCATATCACCATGAAAACCTGCCACATGCACATATTATATTGATATATTGCAAAGTTACAAGGCAACACTACAACACTTTAGTCATATTAAGGTAAATAGAGAGGAAATATTTAGTTGACCAAACTCAGGACCAATAAATAATTTCAAAATACAGATCTTTTTTCTTAATTACTTTAAACTTTTACATTTCATAATTCTGTCAACTTTTACTACAAACTGTTGCTGATTTTCATCATCAGTAGTCTTTTTGACAACATTTCTTTAAAATGAATGTTATATAATTATCATGACTTGTCCTTCAGTAGACAAATTAAATAGACAATACAATCATAGAATATAACAAAGTTTCATAGGAGAAGTCCTTGAGTCTGATTGAATCAGGAAATCGTGACTTCCAATGTTTACATTTTCAAGAAAATCTCTAAACCTACTTCAGTATCAACATAATTACCCATCTCTATATTCTATAACCCGCATGTTTTTACCAATATTTTAAAGGATACTGTCCATCGACATTTTTCTTTTCTGTTTTCTCCCAGCAACGTTCCTGTCTGCTTTGATTTGATATCTCTTCTGTCTGCAAAACTGTGATTGAGAAATTACTGACTACTTCCCTTGTGATGTTTAGTGGGAAATGAGGTCATGTATTTTATACGTCATCAATTTCTGCGTACTATTCTAATCTCGGAATACCTTTGGATTTATTCTGAGTTAGAATCGTGAATGGTAAACAGGCGAGAACTTCCGGTTTAAACAACACGAGCACATGTGTTTCGATAAACATGACGGAGGATAAGAATTTACCGTTAAAAAGGAAAAAGAAGAAAGTTGACGCAGAAAAACAGAACACTGATTCACCAAATAAGAAATGCAAGACAGAAGAATTCACAGAAATTACGTTCAAATACCTTCTGAGGGACCCATCAACAACCTTTTCAGGTTCAAACGTTATGCTTGTAATATATAATATTAGAAAAGGCAACTGAAATCTCGGGCTTCAAGATTCCGATCGAAGGCCTGATGCGATCAGAATTTCGACGCCTGCTGGTAATCAGTTATATATGCCTGATTAGGCTAGTTAAGCACTGTAACTCTGACAGCATCAGTAATAATACAATAACATTCGTAACATTAAACAACAGTACTGCAAGTCAGCCACGTCAGATCACAGTGGCATGTCTAGTTTTATATTACAAAAAATAGTCAGAAATACCTATATATACGAAATATTTCTGCTCGTATAATTTTTTTAAAAGACCAATAAAACATCACAAACTTTTGGATTACCATAGAATAATGATTTCAAAATGCTCTGGCAGAGACGTTACGGTTCGACATTGATTTCTGTTGCATTATATATCTTCATCTCTGTTGAATTCACCCCCACAGATGGCACTAGCCCGAGTTTCCTCTGGCCCTGACACCATGCATATGTCAGGCCTACACCAGACATGTTGTCAGGTCCAGAGGAAACTCTGGCTAAGATGGCACATACATGTGTAAGGTATACGTACTACACTATATATATATGTCATTACAGAATTTCGTAGAGAAAACTTTGAAACAGTAGAATCAAAATCCTGTAGCCCTTGTAAGGTGCATGCCTTTGAGGTAGCATCACTCACCTGCTACTGATAATGCAATAAATTGAAAGTGAATACCTTTTGCAATTTCAAATCTATATGTATGTTATTTATCAAAATATTTTTGATGCCTCTCTGGAATGTAAAATATATTTATGCAATGGAAAAGCTCTTCTTGGACATTTAAAAGATCGTTTGATAAATGTAATATGTTCATTTCCATGTTTATATGTCTTGTCCAAAGGTCCACTTTTCAATTCATATAGACCTAGGTTACTGGTATAGGTATAAGAATTTAGTGTTCATGTTTTTTTGTTTTTTTTTTTCAGCTTTTGAAAAATTTTCTGAGAGTGCAAGAAAGTGGCCTGAAGAGCATGGATATGATATTGTTGCCGGATACTGCCGATCATCAGCAGAATGCAGCGAGGTGTTCAAAGTTCTTGAAGCAGGGAAACGGAAACCAGGGGAGGTAATTTCCGCCCAAGTCTGTAATAATAATAATACATGTAGTATACAAAAAGTTTATTTTTGTTTGTTTGGGTGAATTTGGGATGTTAACCTTTTTGTATCTATACTTTTTCTATGCTTTCTTGAGTAACTAAGTCATTATAATAGCTATACATGTAGTTCAAACAAGGTTCACTAAGTTTCTTCAAATATCAGAAAAACATCTCATTAAATAAACATATCACACATATATGATTATATTGTGGCTGATAAAAAGAATTGTCTATGAAGAAAATAAATAAATTAACCATTGTTGCTGTAAGGAAATACATGCATAACAAAAGTCTGTTATTTAAATGTATCTCTTTGGACCAGTTGGCACTTGTCTTTGGAGTCCTGGAGGCCATATTGCTCAGGATTGCAGATGATATGGAGAAGTTTTCTGTGGTGGGCCAGAACATTGTTCAAAGATTGTTATCTTCTCAAATGGCCACCATATACTTCACCCTGCTAATGACCAACAAGTCCGGCCACATCAAAGTAACCCTCAGGCTGCTGACTGCTATGGTGATGCTAGGAGAACGCTCAGCCCGAATGGTTCTCGCTCAGTTTGACTTCAACAACTCTGTTCTGCCACCATTATTGAACCGCAGAGACAAAAAGGTATTATGGGGATTGAACTATGACTAAAGAAATTCAATTGTTACGTGACTGTCCCAATCTTAGCATTTTATTTCTGATCCTCAAGTTTTTATTGGTGCTTTCTGAAGATTTGAACAAAGATTGGAAGCATTAAATAACACTACAGCTAGCTCTATTAGGGGAGGGAATCTTTATCACCCAATCTGCTATTGGTAGTCCGTATTTAACCTAGTTGGTACATCTGCTCCTATAAGCATACCCCACCCTTTTTCAGGAAAAGAGGATGAGTGCGTTATTATTGGAACATAGAAAAGTTCCTTAACTTACTGATATGCTACTTTAATCTTAAGTCTTTAACCTAATATTCTGTCTCCTTAAAGATATGTAAATGAAAAAGAAGTGGGTTTTTTCTGTCATATTTCTCATGGAAACTTTTCCCTGTATATGGTTTTGTTAAAGTGCAACCCTTTTGTGTTTTTTGTACGCACATAATGCACTTATTATGTTGAATACAGTATACTGCCTGAATATTACCTGTCAAAGGTATCTTGCTGTGATGAAACTCCTAACATTGTGGGATTATAGGATACCTAGGTCTGCATTAATCTTCAGTACATACCAGTAGGGGAACACTGTTTATTGAAGCACTCGAGTTTGATAACTTCACAATTTTTTTAACATTTCACTGTAATTACTGTGTGTCCCTCGTTTACGTTTCAGGACCCTAAGGATGTACGTACATGTCTGCTTCACTTCATGATGTCGTTCCTAATCACTGGGAGTGATGATGTCATCAAACAGCTGCTGGAACAAAGAGGTCAGTTTTTTTGGAGGTAGTTTGTTTGTTTGTTTTGGTTTAAAGTTCTAGCCAGGGTCATTTAAGGACCTGCCAGGTTTTGGAGGTGGAGGAAAGCCGGGGAACCCAGAGAAAAACCACCGACCTACAGCCTGTACTTGGCAACTGCCCCACATAGGTTTTGAACTCGCAACCCAAAGGTGGAGGGCTAGTGATAAAGTGTCGGGACACCTTAATCACTTGGCCACCACCGCCCCAACTTGGGAGGTAGAATAGGACAACTGAGGCATTAATATATTTTGTGATAAATCCGAGGTGATTATAGCTTGTACTGTTTGCTAGGGAAGGCATATATCATCACTGATAATCTATTTGATATCAGTGTCATGTCTGAACGTCATCAACATCATATCAAACAGATATTCATCAAATTTGATAGAAAGGTCAGGTATAAGAATACCTCAGATTGGATCGTAGTTCAGGATCTTAAGGTTAAGGTCACTTACTAAACGACGCTAATTATTATGGGCAGAGATAACTCATATCTTATGGACATATTCATTGGACACTCCACAAGCTGTAACAAAGCTAGGGAGGTATACTGTGGATAGAAGATTGTACAAGTCAACCTTTTTATTTTCTACCATATTTGTTGAGACTTTGTACTCTATTATTAGTAATGGTCAAGGTCTTTATGTGGGAGTGGATCCTTTAGCCTGTATCTTACATATCATAGATTAATGCCATTTTTTCTGTAAAATGGTATCTTTTTATTTCATTACTGTCCTTTATTTTACTTGTTGATGGCCCATTAAGAATTATCTATAATCAACGAAATTAAAATTGTGATTAAAATGAAGTTTAATTCATGATATTTTGATTTAAGGTTTCGTTGGCAGCCTGATACCTGGACTACAAGCCGACAGTGTTGGTAACATACAGATGGTGTTGTCTACCTTACTCAACAAGGTAAACCTTGTAACATCTACAATGGTTATATCACAAAACTGGCCTGTACTACACTGTGATAGAGTGATGTCATCAAAATGTTACGATACTAATGTAATAACACTGTTGGATGTTGTAATACATTGACGGTATCACAATAACAACAGTACATTATGTAACACAAGAAAAAAGTAAAATTTTGCTTGTTTTATGTGGAAATTTTTTTGAGAGTTTTTGCTTAAATTCTGATATTTAGGAATGAATCTTACACCTCTGACAATGATGTATGGAATTTATTAATTAATTCAATAATGAAATATGATGAAGAGGATGTAAGATCATCTTTCTACAGTCAAACCTCCTTATCTCACAATAAGTGGGGGTCTTGGAAAAAATTTGAGATATTCTGATTTTTCAAGGTAACTTAGTATGTTTTACATACTCTTCAAGTTCAGAGCCCCACTCAATTTGCACTCTTCTCCTTCTAGAATATATCTTTCGGTCACTCGATTTGTAGCTCTTCTGCTTCTGGAAGATCTACCTCTTCCGTCTCGAAGCTGGAAGATTTATCTTCCAAGATGGTGGGACCATGTTTAAGTGCGCGAGTGATGAGTTTCACTAGAGAAAGATATATGACACATACATGCATGTGTTTGTGTCATAGTGTTTGAGGAAACTTAAAAACTTGTTTATTTTGGGATATATTCTCCCGGTTTACTCGATTTACATGTAACGGAATGCAATCTTCTTATTGCAAATCGAGTGGGGCTCAACAGGGTCTATGAGTTATCAGAGTTTGAAATAAAGAGGTTTGAATGAATTAAAGACTTATCTTATAAATTCCATAATATTTTTATGACATAACTATTAGTTAGATCTGCTATTGATTCGCTTGTCAATGTTTGATATTACAAGATGTTTCATGAAAAATTCAGTATCTAATTATACCTGTTCTTTGTATTCTATGATAAAAGCTCATTTCCATCACAGAGCTGCTATTCCCACTTTCAGGTTGTCCAGAACCCTGCGGTCACTAAGACATTGAAGGTTCGACTTTTTACAGAGTTCAACATGAGAGCGTTGGGTCAGTTGTACCACTGGACAGGTCCTAGCACCTGGCAGAACCGACCAGCTGATGACAACCTTGAGGTCAGTTAACATTGTCACAGCTTTAGAAATCTATGAAAGGAAAACTTAACTTTTAAAGATGGATTCTGGGAAAACAATATTTATCACATATTTAAACTGGCTTGTTTTACCATGTAGTATGTCCATGTCATAGATAGAGGACTTTTAGATGAGATATGATGAAAAGAGTCTCGGAGGGCAAGAAGAAATAAAACTTCGAGACAAGATTCATAAAATCTCATATGAAGTGAAAACAAATTAAGATACTGTAATCACTTAATCAGAAAACTGATGTTTTGACAAAGTTAAAAGTTAAAATATGGAGGACAAAAGTCAAAACTAAAACAAAAGCATTTTATATGATACTATATATTACACTAGTAACTTATGTAAACATATTACATGGGTGTATTCACAAAATAACAGACAGATTATGTGATAGATTTTGTACAGTTTAACCATTGTAAAATCACTCTTGTGATATATAAAAATGACAGCATACAATTGGCACTGTAATGAAAACATCCCTAAAATCAAATGCACTTGTCTTGTAGACAAACAGATAATTTGAGACTTTTCATTCTAATGCTATTCAGGTTTCTCATGAGAATATCGTTATATGGTAAATAAAATCTTCCATGTTATTGTCAGATGAAGTTTATTTTAAAAATTCCTACTTTGATAACTGGATTAACTGGATATATCTACACTGTTATCCTTGGGCATTCTGTAAGACATTGATCATTGTTCTGCCTCAAATCAAACAGATGAACATTGATTTAAAGAAGTCATTGCCATTGACAACTCCCTAATATTTTACAGGTGGACGACGCAACTAAGACAGAGGAACAAAAAATTGTTGCAGACAGCACTCACCAACTCCTTGTGGAGCTGTGTTCTTCACACAAATTTGGAATTAACTTTTATGACAAAGCGCTTGGCACTTCTGGACAGTAAGAAAACTTAATAAAGTCTTTTATTTTTGTAACAAAGTTGGGGACATTCTTATTATCCCTGGGCAATGGAAGTTGGCTGGGATGTAGACATAGGGTCTGACCATCCATCTTTACATGCTCTCCATGGTCATCACAATTTTATTTTATCATGGGCGTGGAATTGTTTTGATTTGTAGATTTTCTGCTGTTCAAATGATTTACCAATATATCACACATATAAGTATCTAGGACTGAAGTTTGCTCAGAATTGTGTATTTGTGAGATTTTGTAGATCAGGCTTGAGTATTAAGAACAGTGTGGTAATTGTCCATTTCAAGGGGAAATGAATCACTGTTATCTGTTTAAAATGATTCCAGATCAAATAAAGTGATAAGAGAAATTTGAGAACACAATGTATCAATAAAATTATGTAAAAACTAATGTTAAAATAATAAAACCAGGGATGCTACTTCGTCAAAAATCATTGGAAGTTAAGGTCAAGGACATGAGACACAACTGCGATTATCTCTTAAAACTTTTTTTCTCTGCTCTATTCAGAAACCAAAACCACATTTTGACAAGTTTCCTGACATCCCTAACCAAAGTAACAGAGACACCACAGATCCAGGAACTGATTATAAAGACTCTACGGGCATGCCCAGACCAGCTGTGTCATTTCCTGCCCTCCATGTTAAACACCTTGTCACCACGACCTTCACCCAAGTGGCGGGCTTCCATGGCATTTCTCTGCAAGGTTAGGATGGTTGTATAAGACGGATACATGGTTAATTGTACTCATAGAGGCAAAATTAAAGTAAATATTCAGTGTTCAGTTATAGTGTGGCTTTTTTCATAGCAAAAGACGCATGATAGAATTAAAAGATAAACTATCTGCTTCTCTTTTTCAGATTTTCGAAAAGCAGTCGGAACTACCAGCAGCATTCAAGTTACGAGACAGAGTGAATGCCCATAAGTTTGTGGACATGTTGATGGTCGACACCTTACCCCCACAGGAGATGTTATATACTGTACTGCAGGCTCTCAAGGTCAGGGTCATTTAGGAAAGCATACACCACTGTCAAGGTCACGGTTAGTCAGAGCACATGCACACATTACTATCTATGTCATATTCATACATTACTATCAAGGTCAGGGTTGCACACATCACTATCAAGGTCAGGGTCACACACATCACTATCAAGGTCAGGGTCACACACATCACTATCAATGTCAGGGTTTCACACATTACTATCTAGGTCAGGGTCAAATAAACTACTCAATCAACTTTGTGCACATTACTCAAGGTCAAGGTCAGTGTATATCATCTATATAAATTTATTGTTTCAGCACAGACATATTGTACCACGTGACACAGTTCTAGACTTCATCAATATGATGCTGAAAAGAGGGATGACTGCCCTGGCATGTGTGACGGAGGACAACCTAAGTCACTGGTACACTGACACAGAAAGGGATGACATTAAACAAGACTACAGAGAGAAGGTCATCAAGGTCAGTCTTATAGGGTCAAGGTCAGTCAAATTTGGATCAAGACGAAATTTTATAACATTCCTATTACAGCTTATGTGATATAAGGATAATGTCCAAAGATGAAAGGACAACCATTTTATAGTTTTATCATACTGAAATGTCATAACCTGGACACATAAGCATGATTATCCACTCAGTCACATTATGCTTACATTGAATTGGACAAACCTGTCCTAATATTGTCTCTAAATTTAAGATGAAGCTACACAGGAATCGCTATAAAGTGTCATCTCACTGAAATGTTATGACCTGAATGTGAAGCAGGACACACCTTCCTGGCCAGATTATGATGTTTCAGTAAAATATAACTTTAAATGGAACCCAACTGGCCACATTATCTGTTGGACACAATATTTTAGACTTTTTAAGTTATAAACATTACTAGAATGTAAAAGCTAGAATGCCATGTATAGCGCCTGTGTAACAGTTATATAAGGTTGTATCTTCGTTGAAGACAGGTAAAAGTCTTTTTACGCTTAAAGGAAATGAGGACATGATTTGTTTTATATTCAATAAAGCCATATGTAATACATTGCAGGCTATCCCTGATATCAAGTCCCTGTTAATGTGTTGGGAACACGCAACAACACTTGGTTCTGAGGCTAAGACACAGGAACCTGAGCACGAGGACACCAGACTCACAGGTAAAAACAATGTATGGTGCTGTCAATGAAAATATGTAGATTTGCTGGAGTGATGACGGCAACCGCACAGATAAATTACACCTGAATTTTAGAACTATTTAAATTTACACTGCAAACCAAGATGCTCTCTGTAAACCGAGATAAGTTTAAATTTACACTGAAAACCAAGATGTTATCTGTAAACCAAGATAAATTTAAATTTACACTGAAAACCAAAATGCTATCTGTAAACTGAGATAACTTTGTCAAATTGTCCATTTCCTGTGATTTTTCAATGGAGAAACCCAGTGTTCTAGATACTGGTGTAGATTTGCAAATTTCACTCCCAATAGGTATATTTGTTGTGAAAATAGAAATATGAAAATAAGGCTTATGATATGGTACTGTTTTAATTAAATCACCTCAATTGATAGTCCCTGTTTGTTAAACCTGGAGTCCTCCCATCGGGTAGATATTTTATAGCCTTAGTTGAAGTACAGAAATCATTGAATGATTGCTGGTTGTAATTATGATCAGACATGTGGAAAATCCAAGGTAATTGACATTATTGTAACTAGTCTTTTTGGATAATGACAATAAAGATAAGTAGGGGTCAGTCACAACAGGCAACCTTGATGGTTCATCTATTTGCTAGCTGACCAGTTTAATTTTAGTGATTTATTTTAAAATGTCAGTACATGAGTGTGACAAAATGGACAATAATCGTTAAAAATCCTACATTTATGACAGTGTAAAATTGTGTAAAAGTAGAGAGTATACGGTCACCTGTACTACCTCAGAATGGGAATTTCCTGTAGCCTAGTGGTAGGATGTTTGCCTTGAGAGCGAAATGGTCACTTGTTCATAGCCTGGTATGGAAAGGGTATTTTTCAATACTCCTTCCTTTGTCTACAGGATTTGATATTAGACAAAATATTGACTTTGTAACTGATTTTGTACTTTTCTTCGTGATACATAATCATTGAACTGAAATATAGACTTTGGTATGATGTGATCTTTTTTGTAGATGTCACCTTTGTGACCCCTCTTCAACACATGATTAAGATACAGCAGACACTGTGTTTGTATCAGGACCTTGTGCCCTCAGTACTTGTGGACGATCCAGTCATTATCTACAAGTTACTGGCTGGTGTCAAAAAACTCTCACAGAAAACTGGAGCAGACCTTGACAGATCAGAACGACATGAACAAACAATGGAGACAGACAATGCAGGCAACCAATCAGAAAAGGCCAACACTGACAATGACCAATCAGTAACGGCCGATACTGGCAAGGACCAATCAGAAAAGTCCACTGAAACTACGGTTCCAGCAGATTCAAAAACATTTGATCACATGCTCCCCCAGTTGTATCTTCTCAAACTGTTATCTAGGACCGATGCCCGGAAACTTCCCTGGGGTAAAGATGTATGTATACCACACTTTCTGTACTGTTTTATGTTAGTGGCTAGGTGTAAAAATATAGGAAAAAGCTAACTATTTTGTGGCCTTGAATTTACTTTAATTCAGTCTAGAAAAATCCTGAATCTTGGCCTATGGCCATGAAAAAGTCCTTGAATATGTGGTTTTGCATTTTATATGGTTTATGTCATCACATAGACCTGAAGAGAAGTGTACTTTGTCGTAAATTGATAGACCTCAAGGAAATGAAAGAATCAGCAATGAAATCAAGCCTGAAAAGTGTGGATCATCAGACGTGAAAATTGTCAAATTGTTAAAAATCTTATGCTGTTGAATTGTTTCTTCAAAAAAAATTAATGAGGTCTTGAAATTTTTGTATTTGGTTTCAACATATCTTTATCACCCTAGTACTGCAGATAAATTTGTGATTGTGAAAAATATATGTTGATATCTATTATTGTAGAGTCAAGATGGTCGCTCCCTGATGCACATATTACTGGAGATAATGATGGAGGTCAGTTCCCTCTGCCAGACTCCACTGACTATCACTACACGGGACCTTATCTCCCAGGTAAAGTGTGTAAATCCTTTGTTAGTGTCGGGTAAAGTACTCATACCTGTTATGCAAGTATGTGTAAAGGACAGGCCCTTCACTTTGTCACAATCTTACATAAAGTACAATTTCTAATTACAGTACTGATAGACAGTTAAGATTTTAATATATCAAGGAAATCTTGTGAGAACTAGTTTTAATTCTTATGTAATGAAAAAGACAAACACTCTCACCTCTTATCAGTTTTGCAAACCAGGAAAAGTGTCGTCTTGCAATTGTAAGTACACCTGTACTGTAAATCTTCATGCAGGACATATACACAGGTGATATCTAACTGATTATTTTGCTCACAAAAACATCGGATTATAATTATGTAACATTATCCAAATCTTTCAGTTATGTATCCTTAGGGTCTAGAGATGTTATAATATGCAGATATAAGACAGGAAAACAAAACACTACACATCATATCAAATTTTCTGTAGCATTAGTTACAGAGAAAGCTTCATTGATGATAAATATCAGATAGTCTTTAGCATTTTACAATAACATTTTGCATGTATTCAGGGATCACCACAGATCAGAATTTTATGATGGAAGAAAGTACTTAACGAGATAATCATGATGAAATTTCTTTAATTTCTTTTATTTTACATTCACTTACTTTTATCTGTTCTATCAGTTGCTGTTTAGTACCGGGTTGTTTGAGTACCACCAGGGGGAGCTGCAGTTGTGGATCAGACAGTTCAGTATGTCCATGGAGAATCTGGCCACAAGTGAAGAGAAGATAGAGGTCATCAAACTGCTGGCTCATGTCTTCACGACCTTCATCAAGAATCCATATCCTTATGTCGACAAGGTCAGTGATTTTGTGTCGGAGGCCATCACCATGGAGACGACAGGGGGTAGTAACCTTGACAACATCAGCATTGGAACTCATGACAGCATTATAGATGGTAAATATGGAAATTTTGCTTTTGAATTGATCAAGAATTACTTGTGAATATATCATTTTATTTTATTCATCTCACGACTTAATTATAATATATGAATGATTTAAATTTATTCAGTTCATAAGATTTTCTATAAAAAAATGAAAATCATCATTATCTATATCCATTCCTGACTGAAGCCTTAAGCAACTGCTTTGTAGAGGATTTCATTAAGCATGCATGCCAGCTGACCTGCATTTTTTACATCAATTTGATATAAAACAAAATGATGACTGTACAGGTGCTGAAATATGCTGGAATCACTTGATAATGTATACCAAAAGTGCACACCAGTTAATTTAATTACAGTTTTCCACAGGCCTCTATAATCCAAGCAGTTTCATTGGAGATCAAATTTTAGGACACTCATTAATAAAAGATTGTGTTATCACTTTGAAAAGCAAAGTTGATACTGGGCTTATAAGGATTTCACCTGTAAAGGGTGAAAATATCTCAATAATCCCCTAGTGTAAGACAACCCCAAGAAACTGCATGCTGAGTATCTTTTGGAGTGTCAAAGAAACACAGCCGTTCTTTGGGGCGACATGGTTAATCTTGTACAATTACAATTTTTTATAACAGAAGAAATATTTGTTGTAGGAATCCTGGACATGGATGAGGATATGTTACCAGAGGATACTGGAGAGTCTGACGCCACAGCAGATGTACATGACGAGGCCTTCAGGTAAAGATTGGATTTGATGATGAAATATAATGTATGGATACAGTCATAGTACTTACATGACAATTGTGTGGATGTATGGATACAGTCATAGTACTTACATGACAATTGTATGGATGTATGGATACAGTTATAGTACTTACATGGCAATTGTGTGGATGTATGGATACAGTCATAGTACTTACATGACAATTGTATGGATGTATGGATACAGTCATAGTACTTACATGACAATTGTATGGATGTATGGATACAGTCATAGTACTTACATGACAATTGTATGGATGTATGGATACAGTCATAGTACTTACATGACAATTGTGTGGATGTATGGATACAGTCATAGTACTTACATGACAATTGTATGGATGTATGGATACAGTCATAGTACTTACATGACAATTGTATGGATGTATAGATACAGTCATAGTACTTACATGGCAATTGTATGGATGTATGGATACAGTCATAGTACTTACATGACAATTGTGTGGATGTATGGATACAGTCATAGTACTTACATGGCAATTGTATGGATGTATGGATACAGTCATAGTACTTACATGACAATTGTGTGGATGTATGGATACAGTCATAGTACTTACATGACAATTGTATGGATGTATAGATACAGTCATAGTACTTACATGGCAATTGTATGGATGTATGGATACAGTCATAGTACTTACATGACAATTGTGTGGATGTATGGATACAGTCATAGTACTTACATGACAATTGTATGGATGTATGGATACAGTCATAGTACTTACATGACAATTGTATGGATGTATAGATACAGTCATAGTACTTACATGGCAATTGTATGGATGTATGGATACAGTCATAGTACTTACATGACAATTGTATGGATGTATAGATACAGTCATAGTACTTACATGGCAATTGTGTGGATGTATGGATTCAGTCATAGTACTTACAAGACAATTGTGTGGATGTATGGATACAGTCATAGTACTAACATGACAATTGTGTGGATGTATGGATACAGTCATAGTACTTACATGACAATTGTATGGATGTATGGATACAGTCATAGTACTTACATGACAATTGTGTGGATGTATGGATACAGTCATAGTACTTACATGGCAATTGTGTGGATGTATGGATACAGTCATAGTACTTACATGGCAATTGTGTGGATGTATGGATTCAGTCATAGTACTAACATGACAATTGTGTGGATGTATGGATTCAGTCATAGTACTAACATGACAATTGTGTGGATGTATGGATACAGTCATAGTACGTACATGGCAATTGTGTGGATGTATGGATACAGTCATAGTACTTACATGGCAATTGTGTGGATGTATGGATTCAGTCATAGTACTAACATGACAATTGTGTGGATGTATGGATTCAGTCATAGTACTAACATGACAATTGTGTGGATGTATGGATTCAGTCATAGTACTTACATGGCAATTGTGTGGATGTATGGATACAGTCGTAGTACTTACATGACAATTGTGTGGATGTATGGATACAATCATAGTACTTACATGACAATTGTGTGGATGTATGGATACAGTCATAGTACTTACATGACAATTGTGTGGATGTATGGATACAGTCATAGTACTTACATGACAATTGTATGGATGTATGGATTCAGTCATAGTACTAACATGACAATTGTATGGATGTATGGTTACAATCATAGTACTAACATGACAATTGTATGGATGTATGGATACAATCATAGTACTTACATGACAATTGTGTGGATGTATGGATACAATCATAGTACTTACATGACAATTGTGTGGATGTATGGATACAGTCATAGTACTTACATGACAATTGTGTGGATGTATGGATACAGTCATAGTACTTACATGACAATTGTATGGATGTATGGATACAGTCATAGTACTTACATGGCAATTGTGTGGATGTATGGATTCAGTCATAGTACTAACATGACAATTGTGTGGATGTATGGATTCAGTCATAGTACTAACATGACAATTGTGTGGATGTATGGATACAGTCATAGTACTAACATGACAATTGTGTGGATGTATGGATACAGTTGTAGTACTAACATGACAATTGTGTGGATGTATGGATTCAGTCATAGTACTTACATGACAATTGTGTGGATGTATGGATACAGTCATAGTACTTACATGACAATTGTGTGGATGTATGGATTCAGTCATAGTACTTACATGGCAATTGTGTGGATGTATGGATTCAGTCATAGTACTTACAAGACAATTGTGTGGATGTATGGATTCAGTCATAGTACTTACATGACAATTGTGTGGATGTATGGATTCAGTCATAGTACTTACATGACAATTGTGTGGATGTATGGATTCAGTCATAGTACTAACATGACAATTGTGTGGATGTATGGATTCAGTCATAGTACTTACATGGCAATTGTGTGGATGTATGGATTCAGTCATAGTACTAACATGACAATTGTGTGGATGTATGGATTCAGTCATAGTACTAACATGACAATTGTGTGGATGTATTGATACAGTCATAGTACTTACATGACAATTGTGTGGATGTATGGATTCAGTCGTAGTACTAACATGACAATTGTGTGGATGTATGGATTCAGTCATAGTACTTACATGACAATTGTGTGGATGTATGGATACAGTCATAGTACTAACATGACAATTGTGTGGATGTATGGATTCAGTCATAGTACGTACATGACAATTGTGTGGATGTATGGATACAGTTGTAGTACTAACATGACAATTGTGTGGATGTATGGATTCAGTCATAGTACTTACATGACAATTGTGTGGATGTATGGATTCAGTCATAGTACTAACATGACAATTGTGTGGATGTATGGATTCAGTCATAGTACTAACATGACAATTGTGTGGATGTATGGATTCAGTCATAGTACTTACATGACAATTGTGTGGATGTATGGATTCAGTCATAGTACTAACATGACAATTGTGTGGATGTATGGATTCAGTCATAGTACTAACATGACAATTGTGTGGATGTATGGATTCAGTCATAGTACTAACATGACAATTGTGTGGATGTATGGATTCAGTCATAGTACTTACATGACAATTGTGTGGATGTATGGATACAGTTGTAGTACTTACATGACAATTGTGTGGATGTATGGATTCAGTCATAGTACTAACATGACAATTGTGTGGATGTATGGATACAGTCATAGTACTAACATGACAATTGTGTGGATGTATGGATACAGTTGTAGTACTAACATGACAATTGTGTGGATGTATGGATTCAGTCATAGTACTTACATGACAATTGTGTGGATGTATGGATTCAGTCATAGTACTAACATGACAATTGTGTGGATGTATGGATACAGTCGTAGTACTTACATGACAATTGTGTGGATGTATGGATACAGTCGTAGTACTTACATGACAATTGTGTGGATGTATGGATACAATCATAGTACTTACATGACAATTGTGTGGATGTATGGATTCAGTCATAGTACTTACATGACAATTGTGTGGATGTATGGATACAGTCATAGTACTTACATGGCAATTGTGTGGATGTATGGATACAGTCATAGTACTAACATGACAATTGTGTGGATGTATGGATACAGTCATAGTACTTACATGACAATTGTGTGGATGTATGGATACAGTCATAGTACTTACATGACAATTGTGTGGATGTATGGATACAATCATAGTACTTACATGACAATTGTGTGGATGTATGGATACAGTCATAGTACGTACATGACAATTGTGTGGATGTATGGATACAGTCATAGTACTTACATGGCAATTGTGTGGATGTATGGATACAGTCATAGTACTTACATGACAATTGTATGGATGTATGGATTCAGTCGTAGTACTTACATGACAATTGTGTGGATGTATGGATTCAGTCATAGTACTAACATGACAATTGTGTGGATGTATGGATACAGTCATAGTACTTACATGACAATTGTGTGGATGTATGGATTCAGTCGTAGTACTTACATGACAATTGTATGGATGTATGGATTCAGTCATAGTACTTACATGACAATTGTGTGGATGTATGGATACAGTCATAGTACTTACATGACAATTGTGTGGATGTATGGATACAGTCATAGTACTTACATGACAATTGTGTGGATGTATGGATACAGTCATAGTACTTACATGGCAATTGTGTGGATGTATGGATACAGTCATAGTACTTACATGACAATTGTATGGATGTATGGATTCAGTCGTAGTACTTACATGACAATTGTGTGGATGTATGGATTCAGTCATAGTACTAACATGACAATTGTGTGGATGTATGGATACAGTCATAGTACTTACATGACAATTGTGTGGATGTATGGATACAGTCGTAGTACTTACATGACAATTGTGTGGATGTATGGATACAGTCATAGTACGTACAAGACAATTGTGTGGATGTATGGATACAGTCATAGTACTAACATGACAATTGTGTGGATGTATGGATACAGTCGTAGTACTTACATGACAATTGTGTGGATGTATGGATTCAGTCATAGTACTAACATGACAATTGTGTGGATGTATGGATACAGTCATAGTACTAACATGACAATTGTGTGGATGTATGGATACAGTCATAGTACTTACATGGCAATTGTGTGGATGTATGGATACAGTCGTAGTACTTACATGACAATTGTGTGGATGTATGGATACAGTCATAGTACTTACATGACAATTGTGTGGATGTATGGATACAGTCATAGTACTTACATGACAATTGTGTGGATGTATGGATTCAGTCATAGTACTAACATGACAATTGTGTGGATGTATGGATACAGTCATAGTACTAACATGACAATTGTGTGGATGTATGGATACAGTCATAGTACTAACATGACAATTGTGTGGATGTATGGATACAGTCATAGTACTTACATGACAATTGTGTGGATGTATGGATACAGTCATAGTACTTACATGACAATTGTGTGGATGTATGGATTCAGTCATAGTACTAACATGACAATTGTGTGGATGTATGGATACAGTCATAGTACTTACATGACAATTGTGTGGATGTATGGATACAGTCATAGTACTTACATGACAATTGTGTGGATGTATGGATACAGTCATAGTACTTACATGACAATTGTGTTGATACAGTCACTATAAATGTGTTTTAGTTTAACTAGAACAATGATTTAGATACAGATATAGCCCAGTGTTTAATCATGTTCACTCTCATTGTAGGTTTCCCTACAGCCCAATGGTGGTGATTGCTTTGGAACATCTGACCAAGACAGAAAATATGCCTCCGAGTAAGTAAAGGTCTTAAACTCCCAATACTGGTTATTGCCTCTGTTGTCAGTTTAACTGGACACTTCATAGCTCTCTAACAGTGAAACAGGGGGGAAGGGCGGGCGATAGGTTTTCTCTCTGTCTGTCTGGTACATATTATGTATGTAGGTTTATCTCTGTCTGGTACGTATTATGTATGTAGGTTTTCTCTCTGTCTGTCTGGTACATATTATGTATGTAGGTTTATCTCTGTCTGGTACGTATTATGTATGTAATACCTAAATTTGTCAGTGCTCTTACGGCATCATTCCTTGAGGGATTTTAATCAATCTTTACACAATGATAAAGCACCATAATATGTTCTAGTTACAGGGTTTTGAGGTCAAGGTTTCTGTTACTATTCTTAGCAGGGCAGGGGGGGAATAGATTTTGTATACATGTAATGCTTAGATCAGTTAAGCTCATTCTCTTTTATAATTTCAATCGCAAATACTGGCTTATCATTCATAATACATGCAGAATTTTCCTTTGTTCTCATAGGTGTGCATTTACGATAATCCAATTTAATTTCAATGTTTGACCTATTACCTGTTATTATGTGGAATCCTATACATATACTTATTGTGACACTATACATAAAATTAGATACTTATTGTGACCCTATACATATATACTTATCTACTCAACAGGTGTGAAAAACTACATGTCTGGAATTGTCCTTGACCTTTTCCACTCCCAAATACAGCCTCTCCCTCTGGTGTGTATGCTGAACGCTTGCCATGGAGATCAGCTAGAGAGTGGGGTCATCAAGTACATATTGTCATGGTTACCATCAGAAAAGGTATCTAATGATTACAGAACGTATTGTCATGGTTACCATCAGAAAAGGTATCTAATGATTACAGAACGAAATGATGGAAACATTTTGATTAGAATATTTAGTAGGTTTAGCTATATGAAACATGTTGAAAATGATTTTTAATTCTGATAGAAAAATCATATGTGAGCATTATGATAGGGACCTGTCTGACCTCATGGGTTTGCTGTGGGTCCTCCGGTTTCCGCCCACTCTAAGACCCCTTGAAGCTTCAGTTTAGAATCAATAATATATTTAAGTTGGTAGAAAATGGTTTTGCAATTGTAAAATAAGTAAAATTTATATCTTTATATTTATTATAGATATATCAATGCTGCAAAAGTTGTAAGAGATTGTAAGGGGTTGATGATGGAAAAAATCAAAAAACAAATTAAATTTATGTAAAAATATTGTAAAAGTGGTATATATTGTGTTAAAGTTTAAGAGGATGAAAATGCCCAAGGAAGGGATACAGATACTATCCAGTAGACCACTGATGCGTGCCTTCATCAAGATGTGTGCTAAGGCAGAAGAGGTGAAGGTCAAGGAACTAACAAAGAGTCTTGGTGATTTGGATGTGGAGGACATGCTTCTTGTTGCCAAGCAACTGCTGCTGTATTTCGTTACTCTGGAGAAAACATGTGGCCAGGTATGTGGGTTAATTTATGACTACTTCGAAAATCCTGAACACAAATAAATGACACTTATCATAGTCATTATCTCCTGAATTTCTGAATATTTAGTGTAGCATAACTGGATTTTAACAATTGATAGTTTGGTGTTGAATATCATTGTTTGTATTTTTCAGACAGGATCAAAATCCAGTGTTGCTATGGAAGTCCTTTTAGAAACACTTCATGCATTGATACAATTATGTATGACAAGACAAGCCACTGTTTCAGAAGAATGTAATGATAAGTTAAATGATAGTAACTTTGATCTGCTCTCTGACCTTGGTCAGAACGCAAGGTCAGAGCCTCTGTTTGAAATGCTCCAAATGGTTTTAACACATCCTGTGTTGCTCAGATGGTTCCTGTATGACCCAACTGATAAACTGGAGGATCCTGCATACCCACCACCGACAGTCAGCTGTCTTCAATTTCTTGTCACATCGCAAATGAGCCAGATCTTCTTATCCATTGAAAAGCAGGACCTCAGTCAGTTGTCACTGGTTCTGAAAAGATATGTGGATAAAATAAAAAAATTCATGGACTCCATCAAAAACAGAAATGAACCAAGTCCAACCTACCAAAAATTGGTCGGACTGATCCAGAACAACTTAGGGTTGTTTACAAATTTCTTAGACATAGAGGCACAGTTTTCACTCCTTCACACTGTCCTATACCTACCGAAGACTTTACTTGTCAATTCCTCATCAGAGTTATCTCCCTTGGGGAGTTTTCTGATGAACCTTTTAGAAGAGATCCATAGTAACCTGTCTGTTCATCACCACAGCTTCGTGTTTCTACATATTAAGGATTTTGAGGTGTTGTTAGAGATGATGTGCAGTATCGACTCAAATGTTATTGACAATAATTGTCAAAATCTTCTGCAAACATTTCCTCATTTCTCTGTTGCGGTTACCAAGGAAACCATGTGGCATCTCCTGAATAGCTCCTCCATAGTAAAGCATAAGATAGCAATGACTGTGGTCAAACATAACTCCGTGGCCAGGTCAAATCTTGAGGAATGGATTATGGCAACAAATATCGACAGTGACCGGAAGTTTGTGAACATCCCGTTACTGAACACCTACCTGCAGTGTGTAACGGACAGGAAAGGTAGGCAAAACCATATAGAACCTGCCCTAGAGACCACCTGTATTACAAAAAACCTGTCTATAAAGACCACTTGTATTACAAAAAAAACCTGTCTATAAAGACCACCTGTATAACAAAAAACTTGTCTATAAAGACCAACTGGTTTTTTTTAAATCTGTGGTTGAGACCACCTATATATAACAAATACCTGTTGATAAAGATCACATATATTGCAAAAACCTGCCCATAAAGGTGACCTGTTTATAATAAACCCAATTCACCTGTATATTGGAAAAATCTGTCCATAAACAATAAAGGACTGTAAGGTATTGTATTGTTTTACAGCCCATCAACAGTTTGAGTCATTTAGGGCCAATCTTTAAAGGTCGCATGTTTCGGGTCCCAATGTAACAAAATTCATTGTATATGATCCTTTACATAAAGGCCACCTTTCCATAAAAGCAATTATTTTCTGATCCACTGAGCAGCCTTTATATACAGGTTTGACTATATATGAACCTCAATCACCTGTCTATAAAGACCACTATTGTCTGCTCCTCCAATGAGAAGCCTTTGTAGACAGGTTTGTATATGAACCTCAGTCACCTGTCTATAAAGACCACTTTTGTCTGTTCCTCCAATGAGAAGCCTTTGTAGACAGGTTTGTATATGAACCTCAGTCACCTGTCTATAAAGACTACTATTGTCTGCCCCTCCAAGATGCTGTAGCTGTAAGCATTACATCGTATCTGTTGCATAGGAACTACTGAAAAGCCAACTGAGGACTGCTGATCGAGTAATTACATGAAATGTCACTTCTATTATTCGTCTCTTATTTGATTATATATGCACAGTGTATATATTTTCTGATTTCTTATAGATTTCGGAAATATTCATTCTTCTCAGAAAACTCCATTACATCAGTAAGGTTTTGATAACATGAAATTGATACACACCATATAAATAATCTGTACTAGAGCATGTCTCGTGTATGTTATGGTACATGTACATGTATCTGTTGGCCTGATACCAAGAACTTATAAAGGTAATTGTTGGTTTATCTCATTGTTTCCAGCGGAAGCCACAGAGGCTGTTCACAAAATCTACAGGGATTATGCGGACTGTGTGGGAACTTTGATGGGAACATCTGAACAGCACTCTGATTTTATAGGAGATCTATGTGAACTGGCTACCCTGCTGTGTAAGCTCAAAGTTATAGGTAAGTCAGCAACGAGTAAAATATCTTTAAAGAATTTTTTTTCTCATGTTCATTTACTGAAGTGCCAAAATCTACCTACAAGAACATTTAGCTAGTAAAATCATTTTTGGATAGAGATAAAATCTATATTGAAACACAAGAAATGAATATTAATTTAAGGAAATGAGTGTTTTGAACTTGTTTATTTGAAGAATGGACACTAATACAGTCATCACGGTATCTAGCAGTGTCACTCTTGCCATTAGCCAACGTTTTAGATAGCATTAACATTCATCTGTGTGTATTTGCCCAAGGATGCGTATACATGTACTAGGCAAAGCATTTCCCAAGGGATGCCCAATAGATGTAGTGGAGTCAGATGTTCCTAACTTCTCTTAATCTTAACCTTTGAATGAAAATATTCTTCAAAATTATTTAATTAAGAAATAGAGAGAGACAAACAGATACAATTAAGACAGTGACACATGAAAAACATAACCTTGAAACTACAAATACATTGTATATGGTATATAAATAATACATCATAAATTTTTCTTTTTCATTTTGTTCATTATTTGTTTAGTTAGGAGAAATTCATTTTATTCATTCTTTTTTTCCAGACATTGACAAACAGAAAGACATTTATCGGAGCATTACTAGTAGTATTAAGGCCAAAAAAACTGTGAAAAGGGATCACATCCAAGTGCTTCGTTACCTTTCCTCATCTACACCAGGGGTCAGCACTGAGCCTGTCATTACTGAGGCCCAGGTTTACTCTGTGTGTCGGAGATGCTTGATGTACACTCTTCAGAAAAAGGAGAAATTAGATGGGGATTTAGTGGAATACCTTCAAAGTCTTCTGTCTAAAACCAGTCAGGTGAGTTCAATATAATCTTGTTTGGCCTGGCCAGTCAGGTGAGTTCAATATAATCTTGTTTGGCCTGGCAACATACAAAGCAAGAAATCATCATGTAAATGTTTAATGATGAACAACTGGTTCCCATGACATTTGTACATGTCCAACATACATCTTACTACCATATAACAACATTAAAACAACTGTTCAATACTTAAATCGCCTAACCATTTTTATCAGTTTTGAAAACTGAACCAACAAATGAATTACTGCCTTTTTTAAATGTCACATGACCCACTGGGTGTTATAGATGTATGGTAGCAACTGCCTCTTGGCATTGTTTCAATAGGGAAATGTGGCACAAATGTAAATATGTTATCTGTTTTCAACACATAACATTTGACCAAATGCTGAAGGACAATAAAATAGTTGATGTTAGAAGTTTTTGCTTAAAAAGCGATGGACATGTGTGGGCTTATACCAGAGCTTGTTCTTGGAAAAATTCATTACCTCATTGAAAACAGCACTTTACAACATTTCTATTTTTGAGTGTATTTCACAATTGAAGGTTTCTGTCGGTTGTCAAGAGTCCAAATAAAGAAACATTGAACTACTCTTCAGGGCCCAGGTATCATGACAAAATGGCCATTCATAATTATATGATATTAGTAATTAATGATATTATCCATGTTTGTACATAATTATAAGATATTAGTAATTAATGATATTATCCATGTTTGTACATAATTATAAGATGTTAGTAATTAATGATATTATCCATGTTTGTATATAATTATAAGATATTAGTAATTAATGATATTATCCATGTTTGTACATAATTATAAGATATTAGTAATTAATGATATTATCCATGTTTGTACATAATTATATGATATTAGTAATTAATGATATTATCCATGTTTGTATATAATTATAAGATATTAGTAATTAATGATATTATCCATGTTTGTATACAGGACAGTAATTAATGATATTATCCATGTTTGTACATAATTATAAGATGTTAGTAATTAATGATATTATCCATGTTTGTATACAGGACAGTAATTAATGATATTATCCATGTTTGTACATAATTATAAGATGTTAGTAATTAATGATATTATCCATGTTTGTACATAATTATAAGATATTAGTAATTAATGATATTATCCATGTTTGTACATAATTATAAGATGTTAGTAATTAATGATATTATCCATGTTTGTACATAATTATAAGATGTTAGTAATTAATGATATTATCCATGTTTGTACATAATTATAAGATGTTAGTAATTAATGATATTATCCTTGTTTGTACATAATTATAAGATGTTGGTAATTAATGATATTATCCATGTTTGTATATAATTATAAGATATTAGTAATTAATGATATTATCCATGTTTGTATATAATTATAAGATGTTAGTAATTAATGATATTATCCATGTTTGTATACAGGATGTCATCCAACAATTGAAGCCATCTGAGGTACATAAAGATTTCTCGTCCTTTGTGAAAGCATGTTTACGATCCCAGTACTCCAATGCCAGTACTCATAAGATCCTCAACACGCTGGTGAAGATGGTGTACTCAAGTGGAGAGACACTTGATCTGACTCCCAACACTATCTTTGACATGGTACTCAGTCACTCAATGTTTTTGTCGATCATACTTGACGAGGCAGGATCTGAGGTCAAAGGTGAGTTAATAAGAAATATGGCTTTATTTGGTGTTGTGTATTTCATGAAAGCATCAACTTTTTGATAAACTAGATTATATCATGGTAGATAAATTATAGATAAACAAACAAACAAAATATTTAAAAAAAATTGTCACATTTGTGGCACAGAGCAAGTTATTGTTTGTTAAGTGTTATACTAGAGAGAAAAGCATCAAGTATTTCAATAACCGTAACTATAGAAACATAATGGAATACTGGTTGACTAATATTGAGATATTGTCAGATTAAGCTGTCAATCTTTATATAATGGTTTTGAGGGATAGCAAATACAATGGTGCTATTTTCAAAAAAATATAGATGTCATGTACATGTAGCTACCATGATCACAAATAATAGCGGTATTAGTTAAAAATGACTTTCAGTTGTAATTTTATCTGTTAAAGAAGATGTGTCCTGATGAGATGATGTAAGTTTTCTATTGTTTAATGTGTATACTTCAAACAAACAAGATGATGACTATATAAGTTGATATATTATTATAGAGTGTTTGGTGGATCTCCTGATGACACTTGTGGAGCTTCGTCCAGACTGCTCTACCTCCAGTCATATAGGCATATACCTTGGAGCCTACAGTGCCACCCTGTCACAAACAGGTATGTACAGGGCCCTACAGTGCCACTCTGTCACAAACAGGTATGTACAGGGCCCAAAAGTGCCACTCTGTCACAAACAGGTATGTACAGGGCCCAACAGTGCCACTCTGTCACAAACAGGTATGTACAGGAGCCTACAGTGCCACCCTGTCACAAACAGGTATGTACAGGGCCCTATAGTGCCACTCTGTCACAAACAGGTATGTACAGGGCCCAATAGTGCCACTCTGTCACAAACAGGTATGTACAGGGCCCAACAGTGCCACTCTGTCACAAACAGGTATGTACAGGAGCCTACAGTGCCACCCTGTCACAAACAGGTATGTACAGGGCCCTACAGTGCCACTCTGTCACAAACAGGTATGTACAGGGACCTACAGTACCACTCTGTCACAAACAGGTATGTACAGGGCCCTACAGTGCCACTCTGTCACAAACAGGTATGTACAGGGCCCTACAGTGCCACTCTGTCACAAACAGGTATGTACAGGGACCTACAGTGCCACCCTGTCACACACAGGTATGTACAGGGCCCTATAGTGCCACTCTGTCACAAACATGTATGTACAGGGCCCTACAGTACCACCCTGTCACAAACAGGTATGTACAGGGACCTACAGTGCCACCCTGTCACACACAGGTATGTACAGGGCCCTACAGTGCCACTCTGTCACAAACAGGTATGTACAGGGACCTACAGTGCCACCCTGTCACACACAGGTATGTACAGGGACCTATAGTGTCACTCTGTCACAAACAGGTATGTACAGGGCCCTACAGTACCACCCTGTCACAAACAGGTATGTACAGGGACCTACAGTGCCACCCTGTCACAAACAGGTATGTACAGGGCCTTACAGTGCCACCCTGTCACAAACAGGTATGTACAGGGACCAACAGTGCCACCCTGTCACAAACAGGTATGTACAGGGACCTACAGTACCACCCTGTCACACACAAGTATGTACATGGACCTACAGTGCCACCCTGTCACAAACAGGTATGTACAGGGCCTTACAGTGCCACCCTGTCACACACAAGTATGTACAGGGCCCTACAGTACCACCCTGTCACAAACAGGTATGTACAGGGCCCTACAGTACCACTCTGTCACAAACAGGTATGTACAGGGACCTACAGTGCCACCCTGTCACACACAGGTATGTACAGGGCCCTACAGTACCACTCTGTCACAAACAGGTATGTACAGGGACCTACAGTGCCACCCTGTCACAAACAGGTATGTACAGGGCCTTACAGTGCCACCCTGTCACACACAAGTATGTACAGGGCCCTACAGTGCCACCCTGTCACAAACAGGTATGTACAGGGCCCTACAGTGCCACCCTGTCACAAACAGGTATGTACAGGGCCCTACAGTACCACTCTGTCACAAACAGGTATGTACAGGGCCCTACAGTGCCACCCTGTCACAAACGGGTATGTACATGGCCCTACAGTGCCACCCTGTCACAAACAGGTATGTACAGGGCCCTACAGTACTACTCTGTCACAAACAGGTATGTACAGGGCCCTACAGTGCCACTCTGTCACAAACAGGTATGTACAGGGCCCAACAGTGCCACCCTGTCACAAACAGGTATGTACAGGGCCCTATAGTGCCACTCTGTCACAAACAGGTATGTACAGGGCCCTACAGTGCCACTCTGTCACAAACAGGTATGTACAGGGCCCTACAGTGCCACTCTGTCACAAACAGGTATGTACAGGGACCTACAGTGCCACTCTGTCACAAACAGGTATGTACAGGGCCCTACAGTGCCACCCTGTCACAAACGGGTATGTACAGGGCCCTACAGTGCCACCCTGTCACAAACAGGTATGTACAGGGCCCTACAGTACTACTCTGTCACAAACAGGTATGTACAGGGCCCTACAGTGCCACCCTGTCACAAACAGGTATGTACAGGGCCCAACAGTGCCACCCTGTTACAAACAGGTATGTACAGGGCTCTACAGTACTGCTCTGTCACAAACAGGTATGTACAGGGCCCTACAGTGCCACTCTATCACAAACAGGTATGTACAGGGCCCAACAGTGCCACCCTGTCACAAACAGGTATGTACAGGGCCCTACAGTACTACTCTGTCACAAACAGGTATGTACAGGGCCCTACAGTGCCACCCTGTCACAAACAGGTATGTACAGGGCCCTACAGTGCCACTCTGTCACAAACAGGTATGTACAGGGCCCTATAGTGCCACTCTGTCACAAACAGGTATGTACAGGGCCCTACAGTGCCACCCTGTCACAAACAGGTATGTACAGGGCCCTATAGTGCCACTCTGTCACAAACAGGTATGTACAGGGCCCTACAGTGCCACTCTGTCACAAACAGGTATGTACAGGGCCCTACAGTGCCACTCTTTCACAAACAGGTATGTACAGGGCCCTACAGTGCCACCCTGTCACAAACAGGTATGTACAGGGCCCTATAGTGCCACTCTGTCACAAACAGGTATGTACAGGGCCCTACAGTGCTACTCTGTCACAAACAGGTATGTACAGGGCCCTATAGTGCCACTCTGTCACAAACAGGTATGTACAGGGCCCTATAGTGCCACTCTGTCACAAACAGGTATGTACAGGGCCCTACAGTGCCACCCTGTCACAAACAGGTATGTACAGGGCCCTATAGTGCCACTCTGTCACAAACAGGTATGTACAGAGCCCTACAGTGCCACTCTGTCACAAACAGGTATGTACAGGGCCCTACAGTGCCACTCTGTCACAAACAGGTATGTACAGGGCCCTACAGTGCCACCCTGTCACAAACAGGTATGTACAGGGCCCTATAGTGCCACTCTGTCACAAACAGGTATGTACAGGGCCCTACAGTGCTACTCTGTCACAAACAGGTATGTACAGGGCCCTACAGTACCACCCTGTCACAAACAGGTATGTACAGGGTTGTAGCTTGTTTTCTACCAGTAAACTAGGTCATGATACATTGATACTGGTTATCATATTTCTCTTTTTAATTAAAAGACAATTAATTACTCAATATTACTGATTGCATTACCTTTTGCATTCTGGTGTTCAATTTCAGACCAAAAACTGCTGAGACTTCTTCACCTGTATGAGAACAATGAGGTCTCCATGAAGGAGTACAGGTAAGTACATATCTATATATAGGGATGTCTAGTCCAGATACCTGTTAATAAGAAGGAGTACAGGTAAGTACATATCTATATATAGGGATGTCTTATCCAGTTACATGTTAATTTTACAATTCAATGAATGCATCCTTAACTTATCAGTTTCACTTTTACAATATGAAAATTTCATCTGGTGTGAGGTCCCCATAAAGAATATTACTTATGAAATGTAAAATCTATTCTTGATGTCACTGGTTTGGAATTCTGTCACTACAAACAATTGTTTCATTGCCCAGGCCATACCTATGGGGGTCAAAGGCCACAGAGCAGCACACCATTAGGAAGTCCATGGGGGCGTCTCTATGGAAACAGCCATCCACAGACCAAGTGTTGGAGTATATAGACCGTGACCGGCTACAAAGGTCAATCGTCAAGTTTCCACTGCTACGGAAACTCCAGGTTGGTATCATAGACTAATCCTGAAATACTGTAAGGTAATCTGTCTTTAACACTCTGATTTGGCAAAGATGGCTTGATGATTCATAGATATGTCATAAGAACATTGGAAAATCTTAACATTATTATGGTCGTCATGGAAATAATATTGAATTAACAATTATAATTTCCAGGTAAACATCTGCAAATTTGTGTCATTTTCAGAGATATTTCAAATCACAAAAAAACTATTGAAGTGACAATGAAACTGTGTAGTTTTGTAGCCATCTCTCTTCTGTCTGCTATATACTTACTAGTGCTATTGTTCTACTTTTCTGTTAACCAGCCGGGCTTGCTACAGGACTTGTCAGTCTTCGGAGTTGATGATGACCTCTATGACCCCTGCTTTATCCTGCCATTGTTTAGCAGTTTATTGTCTCCAGGTGAGGACAAATTCTGAAGTTTATTCAATAATAATACATCTTAACTGTTATGGTACATTTGAATTGATCTATAAAATCTTAAGTTCAAACTAGATCATGCATCCTCGATACTCCAATAGTTTTGTTCACTTTCACTCCGCACCCCTGGAATATGTCATGACAAAACCGTGAATGTTCAGTCACCGTCATCTTGTGGATAAAACCAAAACAGAAAGACTAGTTTATACCAACAAAAAAATCATCATACCAGTAATTTGATTTGGAACTTGGTTGTGACTCCTCGGAAATCCTCAGAAGAAATGCAACAGTTCCTCGATACAAATGAATCTAACTACATGTAGTTGCTTGCCTTCAATTTTGTTGTGACTTATTGTAGGGATGCAGTGTGTAAAAATGAATGTACCCATTGAAGTGTTGAGAATGAAACTATGTAAAAACAGTTGTTTAACAATTTTTATTTGCCACAGATTCTTATGTAAACTGCCGAAAGTTTGCGGAGACATTATGTCTAGGATACACCATTGCCGCCCTGAGTTGCCATGACGCTGGCGTGAGGGGTGTTGCCTACCATGTTTTAGCCCAGTATCTCCACCATCTTGAGGGAGCACGTTTCCCAGAACAACAACAGATGTTGTATCTGGTCAGCCTGCTGAGAGACAGTGTGACACGCCCAAATACCAAACTTGCCTGTACCATCACAGTGTTTCTTGCCAGGATGGTGTCGCTCATGTTCCTGCATGGTAAGTCAAAGTTCAAAGACTAAAAGTGCAATTGTCATCTTTTCCTGGAAACCGTTTTAGATATTTGGGTACATTTTCTCTGTGTTTTGTTTTGAGTCATCATCTGAATATCAGTGAATGGATTTTATAGTATATGTAAATAAAGTTTTTGTAATCAGTCAGCAAGGGATATCTGAATGTTTGAGGTCAGAATTGAGGCCTACGAGGTGATCTGAGTCTTCAAGTTGAATGTCATCTATATTAAATATTAATAGTACATAGGTAAAAACAGCTATACAAGTCATTTCATACTTGTCAAGTCACAGTCAAGTTCTAAGTTTTTATATGCTGGTCTAAAAGTAAGATTGTGCATCCATCTGTTGTAAACTCTTCTTATAAGGTCTCCTATCTCAGTTTTCTGCTGATCTCTTTAAAAAAACTTAAGATTGTAACCATAACATCAAATTGTACTTTTGGCAAGTTGCAGATAGATTCAAAATGTTCTGAGAGAGATAGTACTGCCCAATCTTGCAGCAAATTAATCTTGTTATCAGATCTTCTCTCTCAGTTTTCAAGTGATCTGTTTCAAACTTGATAGGCTTTATTATTATGCCATAAATGGCACTTTCTTCTGAGAGTTTATAGAGAGTTTATACAATGTTTGTGGTTTTGTCTCTGTACAGATGACCACATGTACAAAGTGATGAACTACTTCCTGTTATTGAAACCTGCGATGGACATCACCAAAGTGCCAGAGTTCTACAAACTGTTCAACAGTTCAGCCTTCGAGGTATTGTAGCCAGCTCAGAATATTTTCAATGACTCATGAATAATGCATGTGAATAAGTATTTGGCCAGAAAAATTTCTGAGGGAGAATGTGCAAGGATATACTTTCAGAAAAAATGAATAAGTACATAGCAGGACAGATTACATGTATTTGCATATTTCATAACTTACATATACCTTCATAATTATGCAATACAATATGATCTTTTTGTCGTATTAGTAAAACAAACTTAAAAATTATCAGTGTTTGTCAGAACTGTTTTAAAGTTCACATGACTGGTGTTTCTGTTACAGTTTAAGGTGGAAAGATCATGGATTTTAGATTTATGTAAAGATGGTTTGAGAGAGACACTGGACTACAAGTTGTTTGAGGCTCGTTATGTCTTCAAACTCTTACTCAGCTTCCACGATTCTGGTATTAGTGACAACTCTTCTCAGGTCAGTGTACACGGTTGTAAACTTACATTTCATACTTAACTATATTAACTGAAATATGTAAGATTCAAGATTAAAATTTTCTAATTGAAATATATTTGATTTAGCTTTATTACAAATCATCAGATATATGTCACTTAAATCCCATTTCATCAAAACTGAATTTTGATATAACAGAAAAACATGTGGAAGAAAAATGAAACTTTTAATATGTATACCGAACGCAAAATTTGAAAAAAAGCAATTCTTAAAAGATTTTGAAATACACACTTTAATTTTTGATATTTGCAAAAAGAAAGGGAAAGTGTTAAGACATATAAACCCAATGATTTTAACTCTTGGTATGTAAGGACTATTTATAGAACATTTTGCCCAATTTATGGTGTTACAGCTGCAGGTATTGGACATATTGAAGTCAGCCTCTGGACAAAGAACAGTGACTTTTTACCTAGTGAAGCAACATGGGATATTGAGTTGGTTAACAGGTGTCATAACCAGGTATTATACTTAATCTTTTGGAAAAATGTTAATAATTCTAAATCTAAACTAAAGAATTAAGATGTTAAGAATATAAATGAAAATATTTCCTGATATCAAAATGTAAAAACAAAAAATGGTTCAACTGTACTATAAATACTAAGTATTCAAAACTCTCATATAATTTTAAGAATATTTGTTATATAATTTCAGAAACATTGGTGCTGGCAAGCTTGAAATACTGTCTGATATACTCCACAATCTGTGGTTTTCAATGGTACGACACCGATCCATCAGGGGAAACAACTCTGAAATAGACGAAGAAGGGCAGGAAACGAAATGCTTGCCACTGGCCATATCCAGGGAGGTGCTGACTTGTCTTCTGTCGCTTGTCAGGTGTTGTGGGTAAGTTTTGGGAAGCCGGGTTATCTATAGAACGGGAGTTAGTGGGGTTTCACTGCATAAAATACCAGGCCCTAGTTTTGCATTGTGGGATTAAAGGGAAAATCTTAGTTGAGGAGCTTTTCTTGAATTCTGAACTTATAATGTTTTCCTATGAAAAAAAAAATATAATTTTAATTCAGGAATTTCCTTAAGTCAGGAATATTTGTGAAACTGGCATCAGTTTATTGGAAGTATACTATTTTGTCATAAATGTGATGGATATCACTTATGTAAAAAGCATATAAATTATCAAAGATAATGTTACAAAAAATGTTTCTATTTGTTACAGATGTTTTTTCATATTGATATTACCAACAGACTTTGCTGATAAAAACTGTTTTATTTTCCCAGGGAAGAAACAATCCACACGGTATACGAGAAATGTTTGGAGACACTGGTGTCTGTGCTAAATCACCTGAAGGAATCTGTAGTGCTTCTCAAGGACAAGGGACAGGTGACTGTTACACCTCTAACCACACAGGATGTCTGTGGTATCCTAGTCAACTCGGCGAGAATCGTCAAGGACAAAAACGTAGAAACAACTTGTACTGGGGCCTTAAAACTCTTGAATGTAAAGGGAAAACAATCAGGAAGCAAGGGGGCATCTAGACAAGAGGTGAAACTGACAAAGGATGGAAAGGCCATTATCCAAAAAGAAAATGAAGACATGACAGAAAAGACAGACAAAGGATCAGAAGAAAATGACACCAATACAAAAATTTGTCCTTTAAGTGTTGGTTTGCTGTTGCATTGGAAACCAAGTCTACTTGTGTCATGTGACACAGGTAATGATGGTGTTCAAGTCGTATGTACTGTTGCCATGGCAGCAATTTCCTTCTTAGTAACTAGTCTTCCATATGTGAGCAACGAGACATTGGTTGGCATTGTGTCTTGGATACACCAGCATTTTAGTGCAGGATCTCTGGCCAAGCATTTCAGGGACACAGAAAAGAAGGAGTTTGTGAGGTGTCTCCTTCAGATCTATAATGTACTGTATAACACTAGTAGTGACAAGCTTTATGTAGACTGTGATTCTTGTACAAAAGAGTCTGTAAGACCATGTTTAAATGAGGTGTTGGTGAAGATGAATGAACTGATGCGTTACATAGCCAGTCATGAGGAAGGAGAGATGTCGCCAGTTTGGAGGGAGTTCTTCTGCAATTTGAACACATCAGGTACAGTAAAATGATTACAAAATATGATATTCCATGAACAATTCTCATTAAGCTAATGGCAATGTATTTCAGTATCCATCCAAAAATCTATATATTATCCATGATAGTATAACCCTACCACCAAGACCATGTGTTTTGCCCAATGTCTGTCTGATGACAATGGAATTTGTGTTATCATCTTTGATAACATCTTATTGTGCCACAACACAGGGAATTGTGATGAAGGTGTCTGAGGGTTATTGCCCAAGGTCATTTCCACTCTAAGTAGAATATGTGTTTTCATTTTGCTTTTAAATAAGACAAAACATGATGCAAGTATTCAAAACACAAATACTTCTTAGTTTCAAGTCTACACCAAAACTAATATGCAGAATTTAAGAATGTATAAATGGATATTGTACGAGTAATGTTATAATGAAGTTAAGATTATTTTGTGTTGTTGTCTTTCTGTAGGTCTGTCAGCAGAAGATGTGTCTGTTGAAATGAGGAGGTATTTTCTTGGATGTCCCTCACCTGAGGACAAATCTGACATCAATGCCCTGAAAAAGGCCTCAAATAGCCCACAGAAAAAGCAAAAGAAGAAGAAGAAAACATCAAAGAGTTAGTATTCTCCAGCTCAGATTTACCAATGGATTTGGAGGAATCAGTGAATGTATTCTCCAGCTAAGATTTAACGATGGATTAAGAGGAATCAATGAAGTTAATATTCTTTTGGATTGTGAGGAATGGAGAAATACTGCCATATATTTTTATATGAAGTATTTATTAGAGAGAGCGTGGATCTTAATTTTATTGAGTTATGGAATAGAGCTAAAAATAATCTATTATTGTTTAATTATACCTATAACTTAATGTTGTATATCTTATCAATCATTCATACATAATATCTGATTTATAGAGGAATATGGGGAGCAACGCCATCCATAAGTTGTCCTTTGGTCTTTAGGTTGTCCATATGTCCTATAATACCAAGGAGATATTTCATTCTTTTTCATGTACACCTGACAAACTGCAAAACATGTGCTAGATTTTTAATAGTAAGAAAACTTTTTGTGAAACTAGACCTAATGAAAGGTTTGATTGAACAAATGTGATCCTGTGAGAAAGCTAAAAATGAAAGACATGTAAGTGAAATATGTTGAAGTCACTGGAGTTGCAGCATTAGACTGAAGAGGTTTATCTGCAGACCGAGGGAATCCTTGAGCAGGTCACCAGACTACTCCTGTTTCAGGGTGCTTGTTAACTCCCTGTCAACATCTATCACCAGAAGTGCAGGACTTGGATTGAAAGATAAAGTCCATCCCCTCACGTCACCTGAACTCAGCTTCGAAGTAAATATTGATATATGGGAGTCATACATGTGCAGCACAACTTGTACATACATATGTAAGAGGTGAATAAAGAAATGGGAATTATTTCAAACATGCAGTTTTTTCTCTATATACAGTACAAGTATATACGCCATAACAACCAAAAGGTGTTTTACCTTCAAATCAGTTGGTTTGTACAACATACAAGGTATAGCTTACACCTTAAGTAACTACCAGAAGGGGTGGAACCTTCGCCATGAAATCTGTGAAATGAAGCAAATCTGCTTAGGTATAAATAAAGAGTAAACCCGTAAATGAAACTTCAATATTTGTGACTTTATTTTATAAAGTAAATTAAATCTTCTGTTTGATCACATTAAAGACAATGTTCTTCATTGTTGAATCCCTCAATGTGCATGCTTTTTCCTGCCCTTGCTGCTGGTTTTTTTGGGAGGGGCAGTTTCATCCGGTGCTATACTCAATGTGCGGTTATCTCCCTTAGCTGAATTCTTCCCGTTCTTGACATTAACTTTGCTTGGAGTTGCTGTTGAGGAAAAGATAAAATACTTAGATGTGTAGATATTTTTTTTAAATGATATTGCTTGGATAACAATGCAAAGAAAGCTAAGACACCTACACAGGTAAAATATATATACCAGGTATATATATCCTAAGGTGACCTAAACACCTACCTTCACAGGTAAAAAATACATATTCTGAATACATGAAAACCTACATACACAGGTAAAATATACATATTCTGAATACATGGAAACCTACCTACATAGGTAATTTATATACATACATGTACATGTATATCCTTAATGCATAAAGGTAAAATAGACATACATGTATATCTTTAATGCATAAAAAACTACCTACACAGGTAAAATATACATATATCTTTAATGCATTAAAACCTACCTACACAGGTAAATTATACATATATCCTGAGTAATACCAAAAATATTGCAGCCTGTCGTGTCGCTACGCTACAGAGACATGTAAGGAAGTGCTGGTGTATACTTACAGGTTGGAGAATCACTCTTAACAGACATTTTACTACCCGGACGCCCCTTTTCTTTGACATCTTTCTCTGCTGCAAGATTTTGTTTGGCTTTTTTGTCTCTTTGTCTCAGCTTCCCTGTAAAACATTAGACATCCTTTGTTAGCTCACCTGGTCCGAAGAACCAAGGTGAGCTTATGCCATACTGTTGCGTCTGTCGTCCGTCCGTCGTCTGTCGTCCGTCTGTCCGTCAACAATTGACGTCTTCATAACCACACATCAGAATTTGACCAAATTTGGTCAGAAGCATCCCTATGGGTAGGGGACTCAAAATTGTACAAATGATGGGGCTGACCCCCTGGGGGCCTCTGGGGCGGGGCCAAAAGGGGTCATTTTTGCGCTATTGATATAAACGACTTCTTCTCTGAAACCAAGTAATGGCTATCACTCATATTTGCCTGGTAGCATCGCTATGGGTTGGGGATTCAAAATTGTACAAATGATGGGGCTGACCCCCCAGGGGCCTGAGGGGCGGGGCCAAATGTGGTCTATCTGGCTATATTGATATAAACGACTTCTTCTCTGAAACCAAGCAATGGCTATCGCTCATATTTGCCTGGTAGCATCACTATTGGGTGGGCATTCAAAATTGTACAAATGGTGAGGCTGACCCCCCCGGGGGCCTGAGGGGCGGGGCCAAGAGGGGTCAATTTGGCTGAATTGATATGAACAACTTCTTTTCTGAAACTAAGCAAAGGATATCGCTCATATTTGCCTGGTAGCATCCTTTTGGGTAGGGATTCAAAATTTTATAAAGGAAGGAACTGACCCCCACTCCCCCAGGGGTGCAGAGGGCGGGTTCAAAAGGGGTCAATTGGTTTAAACAACTTCTTTTCTGAAACTAAGCAATGGATATCACTCACATTTGTGTGGTAGCATCCCTATGGGGTTGTGCCAAAAGTTAATTTTATTTCATGGATTAATGCATTTTTTGACATAAAATCCTCACGTACCCATATAAAATGCCTATGATATATTGACATAGCAATACCAGTGACAAATATACTTATAATTAATCATCATTCTTGTTTCATATCTCATGAAATCCAGGTGAGCAATACAGGCCCTCTGGGCCTCTTGTTAAACATTTCACATGTATCCAATAATAATTATCACAGCAATATGATCCATGCAATTGCAGTCTGTACTGTTGTTATTGTGTCCTAGGGCAAGACGCTTTACCCTTATTGCTTTTGATGGCATGCGACAGGCATCCCATATGTTGTTCAGTGAGGAAGTCACCAACTACTACAATTTAAGGCGATCTCAATGCAAAATGACCCTGGTTGTTCAGGGGGAGATAAATCCAATAAACAAACATCATACTATTTCACTTTGATTTTGCATATGAAATTAAGTGCATGTATAGGTCTCTGGTTGGGGCAATGCCAAATCAACATTCACTCTTGCATGCAACAGATCAAATTAAAGTGTGGTCATCTATTCAGAAAAACTACAGGTTCACCTTGTTTAAAACCATGAAATGCTGATCAAGATCATAAGGTCATTTTTATAAATTTGATCATCTTTCTGCTAGAACGCTAAAATCTGAATATCATATTGGCCTCTAGGCCTTGATTCAAGGTCATTTGTTAAAGCAAATTGATGGTTGGTTTCCAATCAAGCTACTAGCTAAACTGAGTATTTGGAAGACCTTTAAGGGTACACCAATGGCATTAACTTGTATGTCCTCACACCTGTGACCTACAAATCTTATTTCTTGATTGAAATGTGTTACATCAAACTTACTCTCCAGGAAAGGGTACTTCTTCTCCCAGTCTGTAAGTAGGGGAGTCACTTTTAAGATGCTGCCATCTGCTCCTCCTGTAGTAATACACATTGAAAATAAGTTGACATATAGATCACCAATGAACAGGGTTCTCAAGCTGTTGATTAGTGTAAATCTCTCAGTTGTTCTAAGGAGCATTAAAATGTACTGGGCCTTCAATATTCATAAGCATAAGTTAATTCCTTAACTTATTTTTTCATAGGAACTAAGATATGTTTTCTAATCTTTAAATCACTTTGAAAACAAATTAACTCAATTTTATATGACAAGGAACAGTGTTATTCAGAAATTCTCAAGTGATCTATTTAAATATATTACTGTAAATCTCTAAAAAAATTGTTGTTTTGTTTTGTTTTTTTGTTGTTTTTTTTCATAGTAAATAAGATAGATTTTTCTTTTAATCTTTAAATCTAAAAATGCTTTAACGGAAAATTTAAAAGTTAATTTGTGTATTTCTTGACTCGATTGGGTCACACTCAAAACTACTATGTAGGGGAGATAACCCAAAACTGTATAATGTAAAATATTTTATTTTCTGAGGCATTTATTAACAACAAGAGGGTTAAAAATTGTTGTTGCCTCTTTTGAATTACATACCATAATAACTCCCAAACAAACAAAAATCATTTTTCACTTAACTAAAAAAATCACATACATACTTTCTAATACATGGTGTTTTTTTAATGAGACTTACGGTCAATCTGTACCAGTACAAATGTGCTGCGTGGCATGAAGAAATCAAACATGTTCTCCTGTGGGGGTTTACTGAACAGCTCCGTCAGAACAGCATTTTCATCACTAAAGTCGATTGTCACTGTACCAACACACGTTAACAGTTCATATTAGATAATGTTTTTTCATTAATATTGAAATTTATATTTGTGAGATTAATCAATAGTGCTGTAGATTTCAAAGTAAAACATGAGATATGTACACAATGGTATATACTTGTTCTATACTGCATACCAGCGATGGACTATCGAAATTAAAATACTTGCTTTAATCGTTTCATTTCAATAAATTCTATTTCACAAATTGTACAAAATGATTAGACAACATGCAAGCCTATACAAGCCTTTTCCTGTGAATCCGGTGAATACATGTTGATCAAAATCGACGAAAATTGGAACATGACCCACAAATACATACTCATTTACCTGGTAAGTTACACACATTTACACACCATTTCTTTTTAACATACAGTACATATAATAACTCGATGCACACATTTGTTCAAATTAACACTCAAGCTTAAACATCATCACACCAAGCAAAAAAATATAGTGCAGGGAGTGTACTTACAGATTTGAGTTATGTCGGGTTTTAATTCAATTTATTAGTAGATAAAATGTTACAATTATGAATTTTTGTTAAGATATATTATCATCAGGTGATATATTAGAGCTACCAGATGTAAGTAACTGCTGGAAAGGACAGAGATCAAAGAATATTAGTATTTATTAGGTCATCTGACCCAAAGGGTCAGGATGACCTATAGTCATCGTGCTTCGTCCGTCGTCGTCCGCCGTCCGCCGTGCGCCGTCCGTAAACTTTTTCTTTCAAAACGCTACTCCTCATTAACGCTTGGGTGGATTACTTCCAAATTTGGTTTGAAGCATCATTGGGGGAGGGCAATCATATTTTATATAAATGAGGCTGGTCTGACCCCTGGGGCCAGAAGGGCGGGGCGCCGAAAAGGGAACTTAGGTGAATATTGCTATAAAATCCTACTCCTCCTTTACCCTTGGGTGGATTACAACTAAATTTGGTGTGAAACATCATTGGGGGAGGGCGGTCATATTTTATATAAATGAAGTTGGTGTGACCCCTGGGGCCTGAGGGGCGGGGCCCCAAAAGGGGAACTTTTATGAAATTTTGCTATAAAATCCTACTCCTCCTTAACCCTTTAGTAGATTTCAACCAGATATGTTGTGAAAAATCATTTGGGGAGGGTGGTCATATTTTATATAAATGAGGCTAGTGTGACCCCTGGGGCCTGAGGGGTGGGGCCCCAAAAGGGGAACTTTTATGAAATTTTGCTATAAAATCCTACTCCTCCTTAACCCTTTAGTAGATTTCAACCAGATATGTTGTGAAAAATCATTTGGGGAGGGTGGTCATATTTTATATAAATGAGGCTAGTGTGACCCCTGGGGCCAGAGATGCGGGGCCCCAAAAGGGCAACTTTGATGAAATTTTGCTTTAAAATACTACTCCTCCAAAACCCAAAAGTAGATTATTACAAAATTTGGTGTGGAACATCGTTGGAGGAGGACAATCATGTTTTATATAAACGAGGCTGGTCTGACCCCTAGGGCCAGAGGGGCCTCGCGGGCCCTAAATAGGGAACTTTGGTGGATATTTGCTATAAAATCCTACTCCTCCTTTACCCTTTGGTGGATTACAACTAAATTTGGTGTGAAACATCATTGGGGGAGGGTGGTCATATTTTATATAAATGAGGCTGGTGTGAGCCCTGGGGCCAGAGTGACGGGCCAAAAAAAGGGAACTTTGATGAAATTTTGCTATAAAATCCTACTCGTCCTTAACCCTTTGGTGGATTTCAACCAGATATTGTGTGAAACATCATTGGGGGAGGGTGGTCATATTTTATATAAATGAGGCTGGTGTGGCCCCTGGGGCCAGAGGGGCAGGGCCCCAAAAGGGGAACTTTGATGAAATTTTGCTATAAAATCCTACTCCTCCTTAACCCTTTGGTGGATTTCAACAAGATATGGTGTGAAACATCATTGGGGGAAGGTGGTCATATTTTATATAAATTAGGCTGGTGTGGCCCCTGGGGCCAGAAGGGCAGGGCCCATATTCATAAAAAATCTTAAGTTAAATACTTAAGTTTGACTTAAGTTATACTTAACTATAAATATTTTACTTAGTTAAATAAAACTCAAGTTTGAACTTAAGTACTATTCATAAACGACTTAAGTATTTACTTAGTACATACTTAGCTAAGTATAAACATTTAAGTATTTCATGTAGTTGCTATGTTGTTGTTAAGTAGCTGCGTGATGTTTTTCGTAAAACGTGAAATTTGGCACCGGCGTTCCTGGCATTCCAAGACGATCAGAATCCGGAAATGGCAACAGCAAAAAAGATGAGATGACCAAACTGGACAAAGGACGAATGTCTGGCGATGGTGAGGCTAGTACATGTTTACAAGTGAAAGTAAACATGTCATACGTGGACGATTTAAGGACGGAATGTCGGCATCTGCAAATAGGCAAGCGTGGGTTCAGGTTGCCGGCAGATTGAACAGATCAAATGTATTAATCAGGAGAGAGTCGGAAGAATGCACGAAAATTAGACTAACCTCGTCGTTCAGGCCAAAAATGCACATATCGTGTTCATCGTAGAGTCAAGGAGAACAAGTACGTTTTAGTTGATTTCCACTAAACCAAACATCAGTTGAAATGTACATATCAAACCCCTAGTTACATTGTACGATCTGTAAAATCCCACCCCCAAGCATGCTAGAACTGTCACAACAATCAACTGTTATTTAAAACTTTCGTTTCGTTATCAAAGCAGGGGAGTACTACATGACAGGGCTGGAATGCACATGAACGGGTTTTAAGTTAAAGTACAAGTAACCACAATGTTTTTTAATACACAGGTAAGAACTCTATAGATATACATTTTTTTAGATTAATGAATAAAAGATACAATAAAACTTTGAGGCAGTATTTCTGCTTTGTCAAAGTCAGCAAGAGAAACAAAAATGAAGTTTTATCTAAATAGAATTTGATTGGTATATGGGTATGTTTCTTATAAACTACAATTGCTCCGTGTCGTTGTAGTATTGACTTCGTAATGGGCCTTAACGACAGTGAGATTGACTCCTCCATCTTCGATTCAAACCTTTACATCTTGTTTTAAATGATGGAATACAACAAAATCTGAAGTTAATGATTTTTTTTCTTAAAAACAATTTGATTTCTGTCGATTTCGTGAAGACATCTTTCACCTGAGTTGTTAAGTATTTACTTAAGTATTTTTAAAGGAAGTTAAACATCCTCGTGACGTTACTTAACTTTAAGTAAAAACTTAAGTAATACTTAAGCTTAAGTAGTTTTATGAATACAACTTAAGATAAAACCTTGAATTAAGTAAATACTTAAGTTTATTTTAGTACTTAAGTACAAATGTCCTACTTAAGTATTTTCTTAAGTGAAATACTTAACTTAAGTTTTTTTATGAATATGGGCCCAGGGCCCCAAAAGGGGAACTTTGATGAAATTTTGCTTTAAAATACTACTCCTCCTAACCCCCATAGTGAATTATTACCAAATTTGGTGTGAAACATCATTGGAGGAGGACAATCATATTTTATATAAATGAGGCTGGTTTGACCCCTAGGGCCAGAGGGGCGGGGCCCCAAAAGGGGAACTTTGGTGAATTTTTGCTATAAATCCTACTTCTCTCTAACCCTTGGGTGGATTAATACGAAATATGGTGTGAAACATCCTTTGGGAAGGGTGGTCATATTTTATATAAACGAGGCTAGTGTGACCCCTGGGGCCTGAGGGGCAGGGCCCCAAAAGGGGAACTTTGGTGAATATTTGCTGTTAAATCCTAATCCTCCCTAACCTTTTGGTGGATTACAACCTAATTTGATGTGAAACATAAGGTGACGGCAATCATATTTTTTAATGAGACAGGTTTGACCCCTGGGGAAAAAAAGATGGGGCAAAAGGAGCGCTTAGGTTAAATATTTCTTTAAAATGCAATTCCTCCTTAATGCCTTAATTGATTACAACTATATTTAGTATGAAACATCATTGGGGAAAGGCAATCCTAATTGATATAAATGAGTCTTGTCTGACCTATTGGGACAGAGGGGCATGCCCCAAAAATGGGAACTTGGCTAAAATTTTGCTTTATGATGCTGCTCTTCCTGGACAAGCTAAATGGATAAAAACCAAATTTGATCTAAAACATAACTGGCTGCGATAAATAATTTATGGTAATAATGCTGGATTGAGGGGTGTGTCCCTGCTGTAAGTGTAAGTGTTTGTCAGATGACCGTTAAGGCCCATGGGCCTCTTGTTTATTTATACCGACTATTAATTCGTTGCTCAGTTTGACGTTATAAAGCCATTATAGAGACCTACCTGTAGACTTGATACCACACGACCTCCTCACGTAATCCTGTAGAATTACAGCATTACAGTCGGGGTTCACCAACAGTGTCTTACCATCTGAAACAGATTTATAATGCAACACATATAATTCTAATTCATGTACTTTTACAATAATCAGTGTGTACACAGTGGTGACCGTAATATTTACTACGGTCACCAAAGATGGATGCCGGCGAAATCGAATTATGGTACTGGCCAACCATTTGCAGGGGAATTGCCAGAGAGGAGTTGGATGGGAAAAGTAGTTATTTTCTTTTTGATATTTATTAATGAATACTGGTGCTACATGTACAGTAGATGCATGCCAACATTTGAATGAATCTGTGATGTGACCTTCCATTCAGTTACATGCTCTAACCCGAGTTTTAGAATGACGTACTTGTTTGGCGCGGGAAGCTTAAAAATAGTGTGTCATAATTAAATATTTTTGCATATGAAAAATTATTTTTGCCTGTGCAAAATTTAATTCTATTTTTGCACAGACAATATTAGAATTCTGATCAATCTATTAGCCAATCAAAAATAACCTTACAACTTTGTAAATATTCCTACGCGATCGAAGTTTCAGCGGGAAAATGGATGACGAAATGACGTCAACGTCGCCTGATCCAACGTTACCAAGATTACTTTCCCCTGCTAGTAAGTTCAGTCTAAGACGAGTCTACTGGACTCGCTATAGCGATGACTCATTCCTCCTACCTTAATGGCCAGATTGTCCAGACGAAGTAACGACGAATCCAGGTAGTCCTGGTCGCCACAATCAGTGTTGACCAACCTAATTAGCAGTCTGGACAAACGGTCGCGACCGGCTGCCATTTTTTTCAAGAGCATGATTCACTACGCTTGGAAATATAGATTTCTTTGGATCCGCTGCATAAAATAGTCCCTATTTGCGAAAGTTGTTTATAAGAATATTGCCTATGGAAAAATAGTTTTGCATAGACAAAAAATAAGTTATTACAGAGACCTATATACTATATAGGTCTCTGGTTATTATGACATCCTTCCCACGCCACATATTTGGAAGGAAAGCTGGTTTGGAGTGTTTGACAGGAGGGGTTAGTCTGTCAGTTTTACGACAGTGACTTTGTTGTGGACAATATTATAAAACATTGTCTGACGAATATCTTTTCGTCTCTCAGTAGTCACAGCCAGGAGGACAATTTTAAGTGGTCAAGTATTTCGGATATTTCTACATAGTCTGGCTTTCCGTAGTTATCAAATGAAATCACCGACAACATGGTACCATAATCATAAAAAATGCATGATATGTTGCCTACATCTCAAAACGATGATTCAAAACATCCTTTAGGCAGTAAAAATATTCTAGATACACGGAAACGATTTTTTTTGTATAGTCATAGTGACCGTGACCTTTTAAATCAAGAAGCAATTCGAAGCAAGTCGTGTTGGTGGGAAAGCACTTAGAGTTTCACTTTATAGCAACAGTTACCTTTAGATCATATGAACTAAAGATGGTGACCCTGACGGACGGATCGGTTCAAGGGAACTCAAATTATTGAGCGGAAAGTTTTTCTATAGTAACAGTGACCTTTACCTTTGTCATATTTCACATCAAGAAGCTATCCCGAGCAAGCCGATTGTCGATTGAAAGCACCATGTGAAGTTTGTGCTTGTTTAACCCAAGAGAACTTGAGTTATAGTAAGTGACATCGACTTATCCATTTGACCCCAATAGCAAACGGTTCCGAAAGGTAATTTCGTTGCTATTTCATCTGAAAAAATTCAAGGATTCTTTGGATATACATATTTACCAATAAAGAGGGATGGACAGTGGTGGGTCATTAATTCTGAGTCTTCTCGCTACACCCTAGTTCTATAACCGTTTTCCCTATACAAACAATGTAGTTTCCGACCCCTTAAATAATTTCCGGGTATCGAGTCTTCTTCCCCCTATCCTATGTAAGCCTACCTCCGTGTTCCACGTTGATAAACATCGTTAAATGTGTAAATTCTTCACTTGCAGCCTCTGACGTCCTAAAGTTCTTAATAGTGAAGCATCGCTAAGCACGGACACTTAGTGACGTAATGTGTCTGTGACGTCAACCCTTGGCTAGTTCACTTATGACGTAACAAACTTGACTCTCAGAATGTACACTATTTCTCCGTCGATTCATTTTATTTGACATCCTATTCTTTTTTATTCTTATTCTTTTCCATGAATTAAATGGTTATCATTTTCGCTTTCCTGTTTGGATGTTCGAGGTGATTGATGTGGTTATTTAAAGGGGCATTCCTTCGTTCGGACATCAGAAACGTGCAACATTTCTATTGATATAATCTATTCCCGAATAAGGATTATACGAGTTTGTATGCCTACCAGTAATGAAATTAACGCCGAAATGTACAGAAAAATGACGTTCCGTACACAAATACCGTCTGTCTTTGAGGTAATTAGTAATACTTCGAGTCGAATTGAGAATTTTTATTATTTAAAACTTTAAGCACTTTTGTTTCCCTTGAGAGTAAAACTTTCGTATTAATATAAAGGTTATTAATTTTTACTACTTGGGGGGAAATACACATTTCCTATTAAGTTTCATTTTGGCGACATAAACTTTATTCAAACGAAGGCATGTCCCTTAAAGAGATGGTCTTAACATTGTTAATATAACGTTTAATGACCAATGGATGCTGTGAAATGTAGTACCGAACCCAGCATCATAGTTATGAATGGAATAGCAACGCGATTCGGGACTACTTCATAATGTTATTGTGGCACCCAAAAAGAGATTTACACGTCATGTGCAGTCAAATACGTCATATACCGTTGCTTTATTGCTGAACCACAGGAAATTGTCGTCTTCGCAGCAAAGAAAAACAGTTGCGTGAATAATCCAAAGCAGTCGATGTTTAGCGACCCAGTCATTTAATATCACCTTACGTTTATCATGACGTGCCGCAGATCTAGAGCAAAGTAATAATCTTCGTTCCAAGCCCAGTATGGCTACGTTGATCGACGATTGTCGTTATTTCGTAACGACATATTAACACTTACATACACACTGTAAGGATATGTTGTCGTCTTTCCGCACTGCCAAACATCGCCTTTTCGCTGCCACGAAAAACATGAACACAGTCGATGAATTAGCTCACCCACTATAGTCACTGGGTCCCAACTCCTTAGTACCCAGTTCTTACCACCTCGACCCCTTGTTCCTTGACCCTCCTATCTGACCTAAAGTCGATGGATTATTATTATAATTAATGGGTTAAACGTCCACTATTACGGCCTTGTCGGTGAAATACTATGTACGCTTTCCTCCGTGTTCCACATTAACAAGCATTACTCAATAAATATGCAGTCTCCTTTTATAGCTTCTGACGTCCTAAAGTTCTCAGTGATAAATCTTAGCTAAGTGCAGACACTAGTGAGTCGTATGTGACGTCAAAACTTGGTTAGTTCAACTAGCCGTATGACGTAGGAAACTCGACTGTCTATATGATTCATTCCCACGTCAGGGCGCATTGTCGCTCTTTATATGGACACTGTCACTCTTCGCATGGCGCACTGTCGCTCTTCTCATAGCGCACTATCACTCTTCGCATGGCGCACTTCCGCTCTTCACATGGCGCACTCGCTTTTCGCATGGCGCACCGTCGTTTTTTTCCCATGGCGCACTGTCGCCAATGAGACATGACCGAAATCAGCCACCATACAATGGCGCCACTTTTTAATCCTGTTTCGTTTTCTGGATCCGAATAGTTTCGTTTCCCTGGCTTAATATGTATAGCTATATAATAACTTGTACCCAACCGTCTTGTCACTGGTTAAATATGTTACAGACAAACTATCCCTAGGTGTGAATGACACCGTACAGTTACAATATCTAATGGTATTCGACCACAGATTTATAACTCTACACGGCTAATGTAAATGGTATGGCGACACGACTCAGAAAGTTACCTACCATTTTTGGTTCCCTATCGTATTTGATATGTACCGTTTTATTATGATAATATCATCGTATTATTATTGAACAATCGATGATTATCGTTTTTACTTCCCCGTCAATCGTCGCCTTTACGCAGCAAGAGACGAAATAACGAAAAACACTGACGCAAAAACCAAAAACACGAAACCTCAAAATGATGTCAATATTCGTTTTTAGCTCATCTGGTAAAAGACGGCGAACTTATGCCTTGGAGCAGCGTATATCGTTCATCAACATTTCCTTAGAATCGCTACTAATCCAGAACGACTGAATGGATATTGATGATTTGGTATGGACCATTATACTGCGCAATATTGTATATTTGAAGTATTATTGAGCAGTGGAGATCCAATGTATAAACGGAGGGCTTGGCTCTGTTGGGGCCTGAGTAATGGGATCGAATTGTGAAAATATAGCTTAATCGTTTACTTGTCTTGAACGACTGGGTGGATTTAGGGCATTGTTGGGCGAAAACGATACAGTATAAATGGAGAGTGTGGCACCTTAGAGTGTTAAGACCCGATAGGAAAAATAGAGGGAAAACGCTTAAACCGCTACTAGCCCTGTGCGGCTGAATGGAATTTGATGGAATTTCGTCTTGAGTATTATTTGGCAAAAGGGTGCCAATGTTGTATAAAAGGAGGATGTGACACCTCAAGGACCAGAGGGTCGGGGCTCAATATTGGAAAAAAAAGGTAAATAGAGTTTAAAATCCTTATTGTCTTGAACGACCGAATGGATTTAATGAAATTTTGTCTGGGGTATTTATTGGGCAATGCTGAGCAAAGGCCCAATATGGGAAATCGAGGTAAAACGTTTAAACTGCTATTAGTCATGTACGACTGAATGGGTTTTGATGGAATTTTGTCTGGAATATTATTGGACAATTGAGATATAATTTTGTATAATCATGAGCCGGAGGGTTGGGTTCTAATAGCGGAAATACAGCAAATTCTTTAAAACTGGCAGGATTTGGTCCACATTTAGTTAGAGAGGCAGCTTAAAAAGTAGGTAAATATTTGACAAGTATTTTCCATGGTTAGTGAATTATCCAGGCGAGCGATGTAGGCCTCTGGACCTCTTGTTACGTACCACAGAGCAAAGTAGGCTTAGCAACGGAACAACAACGAAGAATACATGTATTTATTTCGTAGCTACAAATTATAATGGTTTCTAAGTAATTCGGGAAATATCTGGACATATTTTTTCTGATAAAGGGGGAACGAGTAATGTAGTCAGTATAGCCCCTGTTCCCATTTCCTCATTTCCCAGGTATTCTCAATTCTCTCTCATTTTCCAATCTCTTGTTCCCTGATAATCCTCCCTGTCTACACTTACAGTCAATAAAATATTATGTAAGCTTACCTCCGTGTTCCACGTTGATAAACATCGCTAAATGTGCAACGCCTCCACATCAAGCATCCGACGTCCTAAAGTTATCGGTGACAAATCATCGCTAAGCGCCGACACTTCGTGACGTGTTTGTGTTTGTGACGTCATACCTTGGTTAGTCCAATTATGACGTAGGAAACTCCACTGTCTGCATGTTCCATTCTTACGCCATATTATTCTATTTAAAAATAGCGTCATATTTTATTCCGGTTTCGATTAATTTCCCTTTCTGAACTGTGAATTACCTACATACAACTCCCGTGTGAATTGCAGATACATGTATATTATAGGTATACCTCGACTACCATCGCGTGTAGTCTTTTTGCTGTACCGTAGAACTTTTCATGACTCTTTAAAATGTTGGGTTTGGAATTGCGCAAGCTTTTTAATATCTACAATAGATCAGTCAAAAGAGAACAAAAAGAATTGAATTCGCGAAATGTACTCGGAAAGTAGCTGCTGTAATAGCTACAGGGGCATGAGAAATAGTTAATGTCTGAGTTCATTATCACAGGGAACCTAGAAATTGTTTTTGTCGGTGTTCATTTTCACAGGGACATGAGAAATTGTTAGTGTCGGTATCTATTTTATCTGGTGACTGACTCCGACAAGAGCTTTGTCTAAAGGAGTCTTGACGGTAAGCTGGACAATTTCTATATGAATCGGATGAATTTTAAATACAGTGCATCTTTATGCATTAAAAATCTTACTGTGGTATATTTTAAGTTAACGAAAGAACACAAAACATTTATTTCACGAAACATTCAGAGGACTTGCATCGCTCATCTGGAAAATATTTCAGTAACCGTGGCAAATCACTCAACAAATTTGGGCAAAATACCTTCATCCTAACAAATGATTTTATATCTATTCAGATGGGTTTCCTATTGGGCATCATGCCATTGCATCCGGGATTAAGATCAAATTTGATCGAAATTCATTCAGCCGTTCAGGAGAAGTAGCCATTTAAAGGAAATGTTAACAGATGATGGGCACCACGCTTTTGTATCCAGGATTCAGATCAAACTTGGTCAAAATTCATTCTGCCGTTCAGGAGAAGTAGCCATTTAAAGGAATTGTTAACAGATGACCGACGCTGCCTAATTATGCACAAGCTCAGTGTAAAACGTCTCACTTTGAACAAATGCTACTGGATTGTAAATATTTTGTAGTTTATTTAGGGATGTGTTAGCTCACTCGGTGAAGTTTCATATTACTAGTAATGAGTCATGGATAGCATGTGGCAGGACTCCGTTATGACGTGCAGTGTGGTCGCCACCAGCTACTACATTATCATCTATTACCTTGTCTATTAATAGTGCTATGAACCCAGCATGCAAACTGCATTTTACTAGAGCTGAGGCAGAATAGAGTATACAGGATTTAGTTATACAATAAACCTGTAGGCCTAAATATATTCCTTAGAACTTATAATTACATCAACACTTTTCCAACTACAACAACAACAAAAACAACTCAGTATTATATGACATATATCTTTAATGTACACATGAGAGAAAAAAAACATGGTGACCTTACCATGGACAGGTGCCTTCATGATAATGTGTAGGCCTACATGTTACACAAGGCATCCTTGTAATGCTACTAGCAGGATAAATGTACTGTAAGCACACATTGTATTGCAGATGAAAGTTTAATTTAGCACTTTTTCACCATGGCTGCATTCTGCTAAATTATACATATGAAATGTACTGAAGACACACTATAACAGGTATATAGTGTACTGATAACACAATATAACAATGTACTGAAGTAACATATGGATGCATATAAGAATACATGTATATGCTATAATTGTAATATCCAGCGACACTTGAGAATTTGTTCTGTATGTAATTTTAATGATGTCGAGGATGAATTTCATTTTATTCTAAAATGCCCAAGTTATTCTGATATTCGTAAGAAAAATTTGAAAATTTACTATTTTAAAAAACCAAGTATGTTCAAATTGTTACAATTATTTAACGGGCAAAATACCAAAGAATTAGAAAAATTGGCCAAAAACATCAAAACGCCAAATGTCAAAAGAGTTTCCTTAGCATAGTTATGTTCTCCGAGTATATTGTCTCTGGAACGAATTTATGTTTTCTTGCTTTGTTTGATGTTGTCAATGTTATGTAAATAAGTATATTATGTATGTATATGATACTGATGAGTCAGAAGACTCAAAGTCAATAAAGAACTTGAACTATGTTATTGCTTTTATATGCTATAATAATGTGGTAATGATATAGCTATCATGATGTGCTAATGATACCTATATGTGCAGCTAACGATATAGCTATTCTGAAGATCTATTTTACATGCTTATGATATACATAAACCAGATTACATGTATAATGTGCTAATAAACAAGAGGCCCAATGGGCCTTTATCACTCACCTGCTTTTGATGTAACTTCGAAATTGTTCTAGATCATTTATGTTGAATAAATGCTGATAACCACTATATTTTGATTTAAATGAATTTTGTACCACTGGCAGAATATCAGGTATCTGCGTCCCATGGTCATCGAGAAATCATTGTTTAAAGATTTTATTTTAAAATATTTTGACCCCTGTGACCATGAATTTAGGTCAAGGTCATTAATTTAAACAAACTGTCTGGCCCTTCACTCCAGCATGCTACAATATCAGTACTCTGGGCCTCTTGGTTTCTGTGAAGAAGTCATTCATAAGATTTTAGCCTCTTTAATCCCTGTGCCCTTGAATGTAGGTCAAGGTCATTCATTTTAATATACATGGTAGCCCTTCATCCCAGCATGCTATAGGCCCAATATCAGTACTCTGGGCCTTTTGGGTATTAAAAAGAATTTGTTTAATTGGAAAAAAATGACGCTAGACGGACAGACGGACACCACACCAGGTATATGTTAGAAAAATTATTCTCTAAGGGGAGATAATTTACCGTAAAAATTACTCTTCCAGACCACTTCTTTCCCTAAAGTTAAAACATTCGGGCCCCGCTTGCATAAAGAAATCTCAACTTGAGATTTTCTTTAGTTGAGATTTCCTTAGAGATTTCCTCAAATATGGCTTGTATAAAAATTCCTCAAGTAACCTGAGGAAATCTCAACACTTAAGTATTTTTATACAAGCGGGGCCTGTTCACATTTCAAACTTGAACCAATGATCTGTTAATTAAGCTCAACTGAAGAAAATTCACACAAAAGCTTTCTGTTTGTACTGCTTATTTTTCACAAAAATGCAACTAATCAGGACATTTCTCTTAAAACTAATACAACTATTTGCCTTATAATATTATAATAAAATCTTATATTTTACTTTTTCTGATTGGCTGCAATAGTGTCATATGATTCTGCTAAAAAATAACACTGACCAGCCATAAAAGAAAAAAGCTGGTTTTAAATGCTGGCTGACTGGGTTTTTAACAATAAATTTATTATGAATTACTTCCCCCTGTCAAATAATGCAAAATATCTTTCACGCTTTTGAAACATGAGAGGCAATACTATGATTATACGATTATTAAGATACCTTAAGAATTACAGTATTAAATGTGACATGTTTAAATGATATAATGTAATATTTACAAATGCTTCACAAATTAGTCTATCATAACATCTACAAGTGTTATTTGCATTCATTTCATCATTATCAAAAATCAAAACAGTCATTTAATAATTAAACAATTTTTTACCGACCAACTATATGGTCATATATTAACATATATAACTTCGTCGTGGGTTGATTTTTTTTCAGGTTAACAAAATCATGTATCAACATTATCAAAATGCTGCAATTGTATATTAAAAATTCTTATTGATAAAACACTCATTACGCCTGAAAATAAAACGTAGTCAATAAACAAGGACAAGACCAATTAATCAGTTGAGATTAACAAGAACAAGCTTTGATTACTTCCTTCAAAATGCAGCTGCCATTATAGAAATAACACAAATTAACCCATTTGGAATAAAAAAATCAGCACTTTTATGAATTTGTTTTATTGGTAAGGGATGTGGACGTTTTTGATAATCATATGAAAATGATATACAAATAATGAAAATTTGAATGAAACAAACTGCAATTAATTCTTAAATAATTCATACCGTAAAACATCTACTATCAAATTACAAATTCATATCAAAATATACAGTACAGTCACAATACCCAGTACTTTCAAACTACTCAATACCTTAAAATTACCCAGAACCGTCAAAATACTCATAATGGTCAAAATATCATTACCATGCTGAATTACTGGTACATTTGTACTTATACTGTCAAATATGGACTAGTATCGAAACACTTCTGCTGTCTAATGCAAAGTACTGTACCCAAAATTGTTAAAATAACCAAACTGATTGATATCAAAATATCAGAAATAATTGGTTGAGGGTGCTATATTTTGAGCTGTCAAAAATTAACCATAATTATAATGCTTTGATTTACTCCTTCTGAGAACTTGTGTATTTAATCTCCCTGTAAATCACTTAATTATTGTTGTCAAAAGGATGGAATGTTTCTGATGAATTTATCAAATGGGGAACACTGAACTGTTTTCTGAAGACACTGCATGTCATTTTAAAACCTCTCTAAATACACATTTGGTTACGTTGAAACATCTTTTATACCGGGTATAAAGTGGGTTAGTTTTTAACATGGTATTTGATTGTCTGGGTTAGGCATTTGTCGTTAGTATTAATGGAAAGAGCTTTGCAGGCAAACATATTGCAAGCTAGCTATAACTTGTGCATCTTTAAACATACAGATTCTAGAATTATATTTGAAATACAATTATAGTTAAAATTACCAGCAGCGTGATCCATTAGACAGCCATTTCATTATGTACTGTTGCTGTCTCCACAGCTACAATTATGACGTCATAACAGACAAGTGCTGGATGTCATAAGCGTGGCTACAATATGATGTCATGACAGACAAGTGCTGGATGTCATTTGCATGGCTACAATATGACGTCATGACAGACATGTGTTGGATGACATTTGCAGGGCTACAATATGATGTCATGACAAACATGTGCTGGATGTTATTTGCATGGCTACAATATGACGTTATAACAGACATGTGTTGGATGTCATTTGCGTAGCTACAATATGATGTCATGACAAACATGTGCTGGATGTCATTTGGGTGGCTACAATATGACGTCATGACAGACATGTGCTGGATGTCATTTGGGTGGTTACAATATGACGTTATAACAGACATTTGCTGGATGTCATTTGCGTAGCTACAATATGATATCATGACATACATCGCTGGATGTCATATACAGTACATTGTTACAATATGACGTCATGACATATATGCGCTGGATGTCATTTACGTGGCTGAAATAAGCATTTAAAAAAAATAGATACATTATAATAACAGTACAATACACATATCTGACTTAAAAATATATAATACTACTGTATTAAATACTCATAAACTGACAAAACGTTATAATTACATGACATTGTACATCAGATATTAGTACATAACAAATATAACAGCAATGAGAAGTGTTACTTTGTGTAGTTGCTGCTTACAAGTTATAACCCTTACCCTCCCTAATGGTGGGGGTAAGGACAGCCTTTTATCATTGATATATTGAAGTTTTATCTTCATTAACTTATACATATTGTAGGTACAATTTATCAAATCCAGGGAACTTATATCTCCTCGTTTTCTATCAACATGTAATACAGCACAAAATTCTGTTTAGTCTTACAACTCATGAGGCCACTTCTAACACCAGAAAGTCTACTTTCCTTCTGACACCAGAAAGTCTACTTTCCTTCTAACACCAGAAAGTCTACTTTCCTTCTAACACCAGAAAGTCTACTTTCCTTCTAACACCAGAAAGTCTACTTTCCTTCTAACTCCAGAAAGTCTACTTTCCTTCCAATTACGAGTCCAGTCTACCTTCTAACTCATGAGTCCTTCTAATTCAATCCACTTTACTGTTACTGTAAAAACCTGTGATTTGCGCAGGTACTTTATGGGGCTGAAAATGCTGCAGAAAACCTTCTATCTGTGTACTTTGCGCATGAAAAAATTTAACGAAAAACGATGTCCAGGAGGTCCCAAAATCAATGTATGAAAATGGCACTATCGATGTATTGAAATGGAACTAAGACAGATTATCACAAATCTTTGCTTTAAATTATTCTACAAAATACTTGATGGTTAAAATGATTTTATCATTATGTGTTTGTAATAGTTTTAAAGGAAATTGCATCTTGTTTACTTAATTCAAATTAACCATAAAAAGAAAAGCTCTTTTTTTTTCTTTTTTTTTTCTGTAAAAACAAAATTGAAAGCATTTCTACCTGTATAATTTGCACACACCCAACTTTAACTTTTATTTCAGTACAAAAAAACAACAACAAACAAACAAATGTGCTACACAGGTTTTTACAGTAACTTATGAGCCCTTTCAGAAGTCAAATATTTTCAAACGTGAATCAATCTGCATTCTAAATTAAGCGCCCCTTCTCCTTATAAGTCAACAACTATTATTTTCTTTATTACAATACAAAAAGACAAATTTTCCCACACTTCCATAATGAAAGCTTTGTACAACTGTCTAATTAATAAAAACAATCACAAAATCTCATTAAATAATCTTTAGCTGCATCCAAAACTTGTATATAACAATTAAATTAACAACATTGTGTGTATGTAATTAGTGATAAAGTGTTACTGTGCCCAAAGAGTCTACATTTCTACATATTGTGGTTTTCAATAATGAAAGAATGTTTTGTACAAATCAAATACATTTAAGAATAAAAGTCCGCCTAATTAATAAAAACAATCACAAAATCTACATGTAATCAAATAATCTGAAGCTGCATTGTCTAATTAATAAAAACAATCACAAAATCTCATCAAATAATCTGTAGCTGCATTCAAAACTGGTACATATAAATAACAATTAAATTAACAACATTGTGCGTATCTCATTAATAATGTCTTAATGTCTGTCAGAGAGACTACATTTCTACAAAGGCATCGGAAGGAATTGTGTCAAGAAAAGATGATTTTGGATCGACCAGTTTCTATGACGTAAATTGAAAATGATTTCAATTCATTTAGTGATGGTCTGTAAATCAAACATGCTCCAAAAGTATTCTGTACAAAAACTTCAACCTCTTCATAATTATTTACAAAGACATGCAAATTATAGATTGGAATGTGACAGAAAATTTAATTTCCAAAATGAATTTAAAACAATATGTAAATATACATCATTAAAAATCATAATTAATTCAAAAACATTACATAATACACTATATTAGTTTTGTATAAAAATCTGTTAGAATCAATGGCACTTTATTATATTGCATTAACATGATAAAATGTTTAAAAATAACATGAGAATTAAAAAAATACATCTTGTAATCTCCAAAGTTCAAAAATAAAAATAATGTGCTGTAAAATTTTAACATTAAATGTTTTAAAAATATATGAATCTCTGTTGACAAGAAACTTTAATTATTGAATGCTTATGATGGTTCATTTTTTATGAATCTGATGATTGTGATGTCAAAGGAGACGTTTGTGTCCGTAACTATAGATGTCCAGGCATTTTCTAGTGTTTTATTTTTCTTCCATTTCTTTTTTTTGATAACAAAAACAATAGAAAAAAAAACAAAATTATTCATGAACAAAGAATGTGATTCCTAAAGAAAACCCCTCATCTCTTTGATCATGAGGTTGAATAACATTATCCTGGCTTCCTTTAGGAATGCTCATACTATTTATCAATCTGAACAGTTTAAGATTTACAGTCAAAACAACAGCTTTTATTGTAAAACAACGGTTTTGCTCTTTTTAAAAGAGTCAAAATCGCAATAAGAAAATATATACAGGAAAATAAATTCTTCTTGATCCCTCACACATTTTCAAGCATTCTGGATTATTGTCTTAAAGACTTGATAGATGTAAACAGATTGGGGCAAATTGTGCCGCAGGTATCATTACATATTAAATATGTGACAGAAAATAAAAGACAGCCGTTTACTCACATCTGCTAGTAGTAACATATTTCAAAGGTTGTTCTTCCAGCAACACTTTAACAAAAAACATTTGTTTGTTTACAAGGATGTTATCGTGTTTTGTAATTCTAAATAAAGAATTCATTATTTATTCACATATTCATTTTAGGATTAATTAACTGTTATGTTACGGAAATGTTATAGCTACATAACATAAAACATGTATCCAAGTTAATCCTTATAATTGAATTTATTTTCAATGATGAAATATTTTCAGTTAGAAATTATTACGCTGCAGCAGCCAGTCGAAACTAACGATACAAACGGCAATGTCATTTTTATGCTATTGGCCGATAACATACATTTTAAGACAATTAAAATGCTTGTTGAATGCACAATTAAATCATATTGTGACTTAAGTGGAAACTATGAAATGTTTAAAGTTAACAGAGTGCTGCGATATCAACATGGTAGTTGAACATCTAAATATCACTAACAACATACGGAATGTTCTGTATCAAGGCATTCGCCTCCGATTTTTTCTACCTTGAGGTGCATAAAAATGTTCAATAAAAATTTAAAAACAAATATCTAATTTACAATACTGGCTGTGAAATCAATCACAGGAAATGTAAATTAATCGTGAATTGTCTTCTTTTGTCAACTCACTACTGTACAGCAAGCTTAACATTTATAAAGATACTATGGCTACAGCACAGAATTTCTACACTAGGTCTTTTAAATGAAACATTACACACGTTTACACATTTCAATACTTCAAAATTTGAAATTTCTGTAATACTATAAAGCTCAAAATGGATTCTGTACATTTTATGTAACTCTAAATCCTCAATTATATAACTGTTAAAATGACTGAAATAGGTGACATATCAAATACAGCTTATAAACTTAAACAATTGGCATCAAAGAATTTTCTGTCACCCTGGCCATGTTTTGTAAAAATGGCTAAAGTACTTGTTAATTAAAGATCCCCCCCCCCCCCCCTTTTTACCCTTCCCTGAAACTCTTAACAGGAATCAGTATTTTGAGTCACTTGACCTCTATCCTCCTTTGTGACCTTGACCACTCAAACAGGATTTTGAATGGTTCATCTCTATGCCTTTGTGACCATGACTGGTCCAACCCAATTTACTGTATCATTGTTACCATGACAGCTTTCCTCCATTTTGACCTTGGCTGTTTTATCAGGACATTATCCATCTTAATGACCCAAATCCTCCTTTGTCAACTTGGCTGGTACCACCGGACTTTCTGTGTCCTCTATACCCTTTCGTTTCCCTGTCACTTTGACAGGTACTGAAGGACTCTCCATGTCACCTTGACCTTCATCTTTCTCTGGGACTTTGATAGGTTCATCTTTACCTTCTATCGAAGCCTGCCTTTGATCAAAAGATGTAGTGCAGTCTGCTTTCCCTGTGGTTTGAAGAATTGTCGTGTCACTGTGACCTCTGGAAAGTTTCTCTTCCCTGTTAGGTATATCGCTCTGTTGAGAACGACTCCTCCCTGTTAATATAAGTACATGAGGTCTCACAAAAACAACAAGAGGCCCAGAGGGCCTGTATCGCTCACCTGGATTCATGAGATATGAAACAAGAACTATGTTTAAGTATATTTGTCACTGGTATTGCTATGTCAATATATCATAAGCATTTTATATGGGTACATGAACATTCCCCAGGGGGTCAGCCTCACCAATTGTACAATTTTGAATCTCTACACCGAGGGGATGCTACCAGGCGAATATGAGCAATATCCATTGCTTAGTTTCAGAGGAGAAGTTGTTTATAACAATTTAGCCAAATTGACCCTGTTTGGCCCCGCCCCTCAGCCCTCCAGGGGGTCAGCCCCACCATTTGTACAATTTTGAATTCCTACCCCAAGTAGGTGCTACCAGACAAATATGAGCTGTATCCATTGCTTGGTTTCAGAGAAGTCGTTATATCAATATAGCTCAATTGACCACATTTGGCCCCACCCCTCAGGCACCTGGGGGGGTCAGCCCCACCATTTGTACAATTTTGAGTCCCCTACCCATAGGGATGCTTCTGACCAAATTTGGTGAAATTCCGATCAGCGGTTATGAAAAAGAAGTCAAATAAGTCAATTGTTGACAGACGGATGGACGACGGACGACGGACGCCAGACGCCAGACGCCACGGTATGGCATAAGCTCACCTTGGTCCTTCGGACCAGGTTAGCTAATAAATCAGGTCATATATGTAAAAAAAACGGTGAGCAAATATGGAGATTCATTCAATGGTCCAATTTATTGGAGAGTGTTGTTCACATGTTTCTACTATAGGGATGTTTCATCAGAACCATCAGGATTTCTCGATATGTTAGATACTTAATATATAAATAGATGTTGATCAAACTGTAATTTGTAGTGATGTTTTCTGTTGTAATATTTGATCTTCAAAACTTATAAAGAAATGTCATAATGGATTTTTTCACCTTTCACTATTAACATCATTTAGATACCTTTGCTTCTGGAAGACTTTCTTGAAACTTTTGCAATTAATTCATTCATAGACAAATCTAGTGGACTAGGTGGAGGAAAAACATCTTCTGAAGATCCCGAAGTGTTTGATGTCATGCTTGGTCGATCAAGAACTTCAAAAGATTCTTGTCTGGACAAACGACGAGATGTGGAACTACGAAAGGAACTGGTACTGCCTCCCATAACATATCCAGAATCTTGATGTTCATATCTGCCTTTACCCTTGGACATTGGAGATAGGAAGTTCATGGTGTCATCTAAAGTCTTCTGAGTATCTACTGGCATCTCCTTTAACGTTCCCTCATCCCGAGAGGTTTTGATCTGTTCGTCCTGTGAACTGTCTGTCTGTATGTCACTCATCAGATCATCGGTACTGGAACCCTGCTCGTCACTACCACCATCCGAGGAATGTCCACTATCCTCTCTATCAAATAAGATACTAGATCTTCTGTATACCAGATCCTGTAACACAACAGTTATTTCTAATGCAATGCACTCTTCCAAAGTCCCACAAGTAAATAAGGAGAACCTCAATTAAATAATGCACTCTTCCAAAGTCCCACAAGTAAATAAGGAGAACCTCAATTAAATAATTTGTTGGTGGAAAATAAAACTTGTACCTTAATTTGTAATAAATTAAAATTACACTCGACACATCAATCCGTCATTACCTCAACATTAATCTGGGTTGCATCTATGAGTAGCATTTGTTAAGGGTTAATAACTTTGTCTTCTATAAAGCATTTGTTAAGTGTTAAAGGATGAACTTTCTTATCACCCTTGAGGATTTCCATAATTTTTGTTACAAGTATCTCTTGAAAGAATCTTAGAGGATTGAAACAGTTTAATGTACAATGTAACTTTGTTTATCATTAGCCAAACACGGTATTTACCAATCTTGTACCTTATCAACGTAGCTTGCTGAACAGCTGTTTCCAACTAACCTGGTATTCCTGTTCCAAGTGCTGTTTTCTTTTTGTGTCTACTCTGTTTACAGCTTTCAAGTGGAATTTCTTTATTTCAGCATATTCTTCATGGTCTATGGATAACCCTCCATTCTTTATCTTTGTTAGAGCCTCATCGTAGAAATGGATAGCTTCCTTAAGGTGGGGGAACCCTAGGCCTGTGAAAAGGACCAATTTACATTTCATTTCATTGCTTTTAAATTTATAGGCTACCTCAATTATATGTGGAGGATCAATAAATTATAGGTCACCTTGGTTTCATGTGGAGGACCAATAAATTGTAGGTCACCTTGGTTTCATGTGGAGGACCAATAAATTATAGGTCACCTCGGTTCCATGTGGAGGACAATAAATTATAGATCCCCCTAGTTCTATGAGGATGATCAGTAGACCAATAGGTCTCCTCGGCTCCGCGTGGAGGACCACTGGTCACCAGTAAACTATATTGGTCATCTTAGTTCTATGTGGAGGACTAATGAACTATATTTTGTTATGAAACCTATGTCAAAGAGGGGTACATGAAAATTAATACAAACCTATATTCCCACTGCGTATCTGCTGGTCGCCCCAGTTATACAAAATACGGGCCACGTGGCTACAGCTCAAAGTCAAGTCCTCATGCGGGTCCTTCAAAATCTTTTTTCGCACTTCAAGACTCTTTTTAGCATCAGAATATGCTTCCTCGTACCGTTTTAAGTGCAGATACAATGTTGATCTGTTTCTCAGAGCTACTGTGTGTGAATCTGTATTATCTGTGCCTTGCCGTCTTCCTTTTGCTATTACATTGCTGAAATGTTCAAGTGTCTCTTCGATGTTCTCATCTCGGGATGACTGCTCTAAAGTCTGGTCCAATATATCTTTTAACTGACAAACAGCAAGATTGTTTTTGAACATGTCCACATCTGGGTGTTCTTCTAACGATTTTGAAATCGCTTTTTCATGATAGCTTCTGCACTTCTCTGAATCATGTAGATAATACGAACACCCAAGGTCGTTGTAAACATTGGCAAGTATCATAACCATGTTTGTCATTGGTCTGATGTCCTCATCCTCTAAATACTGCCTAGCCTTTTCCAAGTTTTCGATGACCTTCTGTCGATTATCTATTTTTTTGAAGTACATTGCCTTTTTATGGTGATAATTTCCTAAAGCTACTTTCATACCAGTATCAGGTCTCCTCAGTTTCATATCAAGTTTTCTTTCGGTAACATCCATGATGCTTGGTATGTCAGAAATTGTATCCATTTCTGTCAGCAATTGTATCATGTAGCCACGGTAGAAGACCCACTGATCAACTTGGCCATTTCGTTCAGCTCTATCTGTAACCCACTGAAGCCATCGTAGCTGCCCGTCCTGATTAAGGACTCGTCGGCCTATCTCCAAAATTCGGTTTGATGTGGTCATATTTACTCTTCTGGTCTCAATATCTCCCTGAAGCTCTAATGTAATGTCAAAATAGCTCTGAATATGTACGTGATACTCTCTTAGATACAGCTGAGTGCTATAATAATAATTTTCTTGCTCCTTTCCGATTATTCCAATAATTCTTTCCATGTATTCAAAAAACCTTATTTTTGCAGGCATCAATACTGCTGACATTTGACTTTTTTGTTTGGTTAGAAACTCAAACACCAGGGGATGTAGGGAATACAGGACATTTCTGTTGATGTTTCCCAATTCTTCAGGTCTGGGCTGGATGTTCTGTTTCAGGTTTCCTTCTGTCTGAATGGTCGTATCTTGGACTTCAATAAGGTGACGGCTTTTCAAATGGAATAGATTCATCTTTGTCAGCAAAATTTGTGGTTTTGGAGTATTGTCAGCCCTTAAAACTTCACTGGCAGCATTGATGTCAAAAGGTGAGGTCTTGAACAATGTCAACTGTATCAGAATATTTTTCATGCTATCTTCAAGTCTATCGAAACTCTCCTGGAGGCATTTTTCCATACCAACCATGGACAGTTTTCCTTCATTGCTCCTCAGATGTCTAATCACCTCAGCTGGCTTTACCTGTCTGCAGCAGTTTTTCAGAATACTACATATTGTACGTAAAGCCAGGGGGTTCCTCTCAGTCAGTTTAACCAGGCAATAACACTCCTCTTCTGATACCAACCCCTGCAGGAGACACATAATCAGGTATAGAGTATTATATTTTTCACAATCGGATATCAGATATAAATCTAACCAGTATACAAATGTGTTGCTACTTGTTTTAATTTTCTGGAAAATAATGAGAGCTTTGACTGATAGAATCGAAATATTAAAGCATTAAGTAATCTACCAATCTGCAAGAGATGAAAAATAATATTAAGTTACATGACTTTGGAATAATCCCCAGTCATGTGACTGAACACCACTACCCATGAGGAGAATTTTGGTTGAGCGTACCTGTTGAAAAATGTACTGTTTAAACATTTAATACAAATTGAAATGTTTAAATGTTAAAAAAAAAAAAAGAAGATAAATAAAAATAAACAATCATCTATGACAATTTTAAAACAAGAGGCCCTGTATCGCTCACCTGGTTTTCATGATATGAAACAAAAATGATGCTTAAGTATATTTGTCACTGGTATTGCTATGTCAATATATTATAGGCATTTTATATGGGTATGTGAGATTTTTATGCTAAAAAATGCATTAATCCATGAAATGAAATTGACTTTTTGCCCAACCCCATAAGGATACTACGACACATATGTGAGTGATATTCATTGATTAGTTTCAGAAAAGAAGTTGTTTAAACCAATTGACCCCGCCCTCTGCCCCCTTTGGGTCAGTTCCTTCTTTTATAAAATTTTGAATCCCTACCCAAAAGGATGTTATCAGACAAATATGAGTTGATTCAGAGAAGAAGTTGTTCATATCAATTTAGCCAAATTGACCCCTTTGGGCTCCGCCCCTCAGCCTCCAGGGGTCAGCCCCGTAATTTGTACAATTTTGAATCCTTAACCCAAGGGGATGCTACCAGTCAAATATGAGTGATATGAATTGCTTAGTTTCAGAGGAGAAGTTGTTCATATCAATATAGCGAAATTGACCCATCTTTGCCCCGTCCCTCAGACCCCCTGGGAGTCAGCCTCACCATTTGTACAATTTTAAATCCCCACTCCCTATGGATGCTAGCTACCAGGCAAATATGAGCGATATCCATTGCTCAGTTTCAGAAAAGAAGTCGTTTATTCAATATAGCCAAATTGACCACATTTTGCCCCGCCCCTCAGGCCCCTGGGGGTCAGCCCCATCATCTTTACAATTTTGAATCCCCACCCCATAGTGATGCTACCAGGCAAATATGAGTGATATCCATTGTTTGTTTCAGAGAAGAAGCTATTTATATCAATATAGCCTCCTGGGGGGTCAGCCCCACCATTTGTACAATTTTGAGTCCCCCACCCCATAGGGATGCTTCTGACCAAATTTGGTCAAATTCTGATCTGTGGTTATGAAGAAGAAGTAAATTGTTGACGGACGGACGGACGGACGGACGACGGACGACAGATGCTACAGTATGGCATAAGCTCACCATGGTCCTTCGGACCAGGTGAGCTAAAAAGGCAATAAATCGGAAAGTGGAATCTGGAAGTGTGTTCGTAAAGCTATGGCTTCGCATATTTTTGCAATATTACTGAACCAAGAAGTGGATGATCTTATCTTTTACCAATAGGTTCATCGATTAAGGAGATTCAAATGAATTAACAACCGTTAAATGCTGTGTTTGTGTTCAATAATAAAAACATTGATAACAAAGGCTAAGATATGTAATAAATTCATTTGAGATGAACATAAATTTTCAGCAAAAGGACAACTCCTTGCCAAATTTAGAAAAGCGATTATAATCGATAATTAATCGATTTCGAGTTTCTGATTATTGATTCTGAATTATTTCCCATCACTCTACTATAGGTAACAGTAATGTAACAAAATAAGATTCATTTTTGAGGGGAGATAATTACCTATTTTAGTGACTAAATTATTTTCATTCAAACATGTTATTTGCATCAATCTCACCCTCTTGATAATGTCATCAATTATTTAATTTTCTGATAACGGATCTTACTTTTGGAGTACACTTTCTGATCAGTTCCTTAGCATCGTCTACCTGCAGCTGTCGAACTTCCACTTCAGATAGGAGATCCCTCAGTTCTGTCAAGGTTCCTCCAAATCTGTCACGCTGGAGGCTTACACGACTTGTAATGATAACTCGGACCTAGGATAAAGTCATCGACAAGAAACATTAAATACACATTATCTGAACCTGCAACTCAAGATTTTCAAAAACATTTTGATGTCTCCTTGCTCAGACCTGCCTCAAGATTTTTAATGACATACATCATGTAAGTTTTGGTCTGTTATTTCCAGACCTGACACAAAACAACATTCTCAAATAAAGTCAGATTAAATTGGTCTTACCTTGCATTTTGTCTGTATTGCATTCAATAGCATTTTGACAAATGGTATAAATCCTTTTTCATTTTTGTGGATAATATCATCAACATTATCCAGCATGACAATCGTTCCTGTTGTGATCGAGAAAAACAAACAAACATTAGAGATAGTATTCTACAATGGTAATTAATTGCATGCAAATCTAAATTAGATTGATTCATTGTTTTACACTTTGAAAAGAAATCATCGTATTATTTCCCCAGACTTAAGTTTTAAAAGTATAACAGTTATGATTTTTGGAAAGTCATTGTAATAATACAAAACAAGAGGTCCAATAGGCATGTATCACTCATGACTGTTACTAATGCAACTTCAAAGATGATATGGATGATATTCAGTTCTTCAATACAAAACACAGTAAACTATATTATATTCATCTGGATATTTTGGAATCCAACTATGCAACTGGATTTTTACATATGACACGCGTGACCTTTTTGTTATTGAGAAAAAAATCATTAAAATTTTCACATATTTGCAAGGTAGCCCTTTAGCACAATATTCTTAAGGATCAGTATTGTAGCCATGTGTCTCTGGGATACTGAGAAGAAGTTGCTTAGGGGGGAAAATTCAATATCAGAAGGACAACAGCCACATCTAGTCAGAGAGCCCATACTAGAAACAACCTTGACCTATGACACCGGATGAGACATTTTGTGTAACACATTTAGCCATAACACAGACTGTACTTAACAGCCATTACAAGTGAAGATCTCACTTTTTATAATGAACACAAATATATACTTACTGCGTGTGATTTTGCCTAGGTGGTTTAAAATGTTAGCTTGCATCCTGCTTTCCATTGCATCTTTTAGGCTGTTTTGCAGGTCATCTGAATCAGCATCTGACATTGTTCCATCATCCTTCAGTTGAAGCTCTAAGATAATGTCCTTCATTAAATCTCCCATCGAGTATTTCCCTCTGCAACACAAGTAAACATTCATTTAAACAGGTGATGTTACTTGTTTCTGCTCGTACAAAATGGATTTTTACCTTTCAGAAGCTTACATTCACTTTACAGTAATTCTTTTTGTAAGTGAAAATCATTCTGTTTGCTTTTTTTATACTAGAATATTCGCTCATCAGTAAAGTTCAACACTATACAGTTATAGCCTTTTGATAAGGTCAATGTATGGATTTATTAACCTGAAAATAAGTATTTACCGAAGACAAAGTTAACTAGAACTGTCGTCCAGAGGGCCAACTCATACCCCCCGCCCCTCCACCACCCCTCTGGTGAAGATTTTCCAACAAAAACTTGTTTTTAGTGAACGGGTTACCACGGCAACCTAAATTTGTGGGGGAAAAAACCTGCATGCAAATGTACACATTATGATTTCCTAATATTCCTGTGTACATGTATTTCAAACGAAATCGGTTGATAGCTATGAAGGAGTTGTCCAAGTTGTCTTGACAAACTTTTCCACAAAAATATGGGCATTAAAACCTGGTAACCATGGAAATCAAAAATTCTGTAGATAAATATCATGCATGCACATTTACACATGGTCCCTATCACTCCTGTTTAGTTTGACATGAAGCAGTTCACAGGTTTATGAGGAGATAACTGGACAAAATCCCCCCTCACCCAAAAAACGAAGTACAGTGACCTGGTTACCATGGTAACCACAAAATTACAACATGATACAGATTACGCACATCTTCAATGTATAACGGTTATTGCCATAAAGTTTCATTGAAATTCCCTCAGTAGTTTAGGAAGAGTAGCCGGTACATCGTTGTGACTATGGACTCACCCAAAAAATGAAGTATAGTGACCTGGTTACCATGGTAACCACAAAATTACAATAAAGATTATGCACATCTACAATGTATAAGGGTTATTGCCATAAAGTTTCGTTGAAATTCCCTCAGTAGTTCAGGAGGAGTAGCAGGTACATTGTTGTGTCTACAGACGGACGGACAACCTGATTCCAGTATACACTCACTTCGTTTCAGGGGGTATGATAATATGTAGTTATCATAAAAATACATGTAGTTTTAATATAAGATGACAAATAAAAAAAGCAACAAAGAGACCTGTATCGCTCACCTGCTTCTAGGGCAACTATGAAGTTGATTTAGGTCATTTATGCAGATACTAAGCTGATTTCCACTTTATTGAAATATCAGAGTAGGCTAGCTTTATTCATTAAAAAAAGTGCATTATTTTGACTAAAAATGGAACCCTGTCACACTCCTATGTAGGGTAATACTAAAATGGTCATAGAACAGGCCCCTGTGACCTTTTGAATTTTTTAAACATACTTCATGGGTTGTCTCATATAGTACTACAAATATCACCCAGGAATTATTAAATTTGATTGTGGGCAAAAATCAATGTAACCATACTGTAACAGGTCCTTAGTAGCCTTTCATTCCAGCATACTATTGGTCCAATATCACTTAATCAGGCCTCTGTGTCTCTTTAGGAAATCATTGTTTTAAGATTTTTACACATTTGGACACTATGATTATATTCTAAGAAGTTATTTGCACAGCGTACTGGGGGCTGCGTTGGCTGAGTGGTTAAGGTGTCCCGACACTCCATCTTTCCACCACATCCAAGACCTGGCACATCCTTAAATGACCCTGGCTGTTAATAGGACGTTAAACAAACCAAAAGCACAGTGTAAATGTGCTTATGCAGTTTACCTGAGATCAATTTTGATGACTTGCCAGTTTTTTGATAAGGCCCAAAGTCGACGACAAACTTCATTGCCCAGAGATGTCTTCCCTATGCCTCCAGAGCCAAATATACTCACACCTGCCAATCAGAACATACGATTAGTGTTTGATATGATATCACACATCTTTATTAATTCTGAATCAAAAGATTTAACCTCTTCTACCGTATTTTTTTTACAACTACAAATCTAAATGTGACAACAATTACACTGCGTCATATTATCTGACGTTGTCAGAGGAGTGGATTTTAAAGCAATCTCCAAAACTTACTTACAGTTATACATCACGTAGATCTATGTGTTTTCACCAAAACCTAACAAATTTATGGCAAGAAAGCATACAGTGTAAGCTATAGTATTTCAATACTTTTGCATCACAAAACATCATTATGTTGGTGAATTTTGGAAACCAGGGATATGAAATTCTGCAAGTCTCTGGTACCCAATTGCAATTTCACTTAAATAATCAATGCTAATTTCATAGATTATTAAGTTAGCACATTAATGATTTTGCGTAATATAGAGTGAAAAGCGCTAAAATAAGGTTACCACTAAAATATGTATGTTTACAGTACCTTTCTCACCTGTCCTGACCATCAGCTGGCTACATTGTGAAAGTTTAGTAATGTATTAAGTTTGGGGAAGACTTGTTGGTGGACCACTTTAAGAGAAGGATTTGGTTTGGTTTATTTTGTCCTATTAACAGCCAGGGTCATTTAAGGACGTGCCAGGTTTGGGAGGTGGAGGAAAGCCGGAATACCCAGAGAAAAACCATCAGCCTACAGTCAGTACCTGGCAACTGCCCCACGTAGGTTTCGAACTTGCAACCCAAAGGTGGAGGGCTAGTGTTAAAGTGTCGGGACACCTTGACCACTCGGCCACCGCAGAGAAGGAATGATTTGTGGGTAAATATGGTATTTTTAAACACCATCAAGTTCAGTCATTATTATTGATTTTTCTATCTAGTCCCAACACGTTAAATTATTGATTTTTCTATCCAGTCGCAACAAATTAAAAGTAAAATATTGATGCCACCATATATCACATCAGTGGTTGCCTTTTTTATAAAGGATTCTCATGACTTACCTGTGAATGTGCCGTGTTCATTCTGCACTCCTTCCATGATAGAGTTGATTTCTTTGTCCCTTCCAACAAAATTGGGATCAAAAATGTCCTTCCTCCTCCATTGTTGTTTGTGTTTCTCAAGCTTATCTTTGTATTTCTTTAGTCTGTCTGCTACCCTCTCAGTACCAAAGTCACAATGCCAGTTCTGATAATCTGTCACATTAATCAGAAAATCCAGCATGTCTTCCTTACCCAAGTTATTCCCCAGAAGTCTGAAATATTCTTCACCAGATTTTAAATCATGAGAAAACCCAAGTGGAGTCTTTGACAGGTTGACAACCTCATTGAATATCAAATCATCAGCATCTAATTCCATAATGAGATCATTGATAATCACATCAAATGGATCCATCCTGGCCTGGTTTTCAAAACCAATACGATCATCTTCATCGGAATCCATTTTAATAATGTTTTTATATCAGTTGAGGAGTATGGGCATTTCCTGGTCGAATTCCTCAATATTCCACGCCAATTCTCTTGTCTGGATCAAGATCTAGGGCACAACCATCTACAAATGAAATGTAACACCAATGAAAAAGATGCTGTTTATTTATATTTTCTTGTCTGATTTGTATCTTTGTGAAATTTTTCAGTACATACAATGGAAATCTATTTCACTGTATCTATATACGCTTCAGTGAAGTCAACAAGAGTACTACTGTAACACATATGCATGGTCAGCATAGTGGTCACTTCCTGCTTACCACTGGTCACCATGTCATCCTTAAGAATAAAAACACATTTCTAAAACATCTCAACAATAAAAGCAGGCTTAAACCTGGACACAGGCCGTGGATTATCTTACAAATCTCAATAGAGACTGAATAATTACATGTGTGTTATTTACTACACTTTCCTGATCATGAATACCCTTTCATAATTATTTGTATGTTTTGTACATTTCCTCATGGTAATGCATACAGTGAAATATAATCTGCAAATTACCTGTTCAGTTATATTCAGTCAACCAATTTAAATGTGTGCTAGCTTAAAGTTTACCATAAGATACTTTTCCATGTAATGTATCATCACGTTGTTATTGGTATCATGAATAACTTACACATCATGTCAGACATCACACTTCATTGGTATTTGTACCATAAATACCCTGCTCATCTTGTCAGAGTACATTGGTTCTTGTACCATAAATACCCTACTCAACCTGTTGGACTACATTGGTACTTCTACCATAAATAACCTACTAATCTTGTCAGAACACATTGGTTCTTGTACCATAAATACCCTACTCAGCTTGTCAGAACACATTGGTACTTGTACCATAAATAATCTACTTATCTTGTCAGAACACATTGAAACTTGTACCATAAATACCCTACTCATCTTGTCAGAACACATTGGTACTTGTACCATAAATACCCTACTCATCTTGTCAGAACACATTGGTACTTGTACCATAAATAACCTACTAATCTTGTCAGAACACATTGGTACTTGTACCATAAATAACCTACTCATCTTGTCAGAACACATTGGTACTTGTACCATAAATACCCTACTCATCTTGTGGGACAACAATGGTACTTGTACCATAAATACCCTACTCATCTTGTCAGAACACATTGAAACTTGTACCATAAATACCCTACTCATCTTGTCAGAACACATTGGTACTTGTACCATAAATACCCTACTCATCTTGTCAGAACACATTGGTACTTGTACCATAAATAACTTACTCATCTTGTCAGAACACATTGAAACTTGTACCATAAATAACCTACTCATCTTGTCAGAACACATTGGTACTTGTACCATAAATACCCTACTCATCTTGTGGGACAACATTGGTACTTGTACCATAAATAACTTACTCATCTTGTCAGAACACATTGAAACTTGTACCATAAATACCCTACTCATCTTGTCAGAACACATTGGTACTTGTACCATAAATACCCTACTCATCTTGTCAGAACACATTGGTACTTGTACCATAAATAACTTACTCATCTGGTCAGAACACATTGGTACTTGTACCATAAATACCCTACTCATCTTGTCAGAACACATTGAAACTTCTACCATAAATACCCTACTCATCTTGTCAGAACACATTGGTACTTGTACCATAAATACCCTACTCATCTTGTCGAAAAACATTGGTACTTGTACCATAAAAAACCTACTCATCTTGTCAGAACACATTGTTACTTGTACCATAAATACCCTACTGATCATTTTGAGGTACTTAGTAAAGTTAGTTGTATTTACATCATAAATAACCTTTTCATCTTGTACTGGGTCTATTGATATGTAGGCTTTGCCCCCCAGACTATAGCCATGTTCTATCTATGTGACCCTAGCAAAGCAGCTGCGGACCATTAAGACTTTAAGAGTAGGGGATAAACTGTGTCAAGAGACAATTAAAAATTCATACAATAGTTTGTTACTTTTAGCGCACTCATGTATACATTGTATATATATATATATATTGTGATCCAGGTATTTCTGTCATCTAATAGACACAAATTGTCACTATGACCATCAAGTTACCATTGAAACATTCTTTTTAAAGAATATGGATGTGGTGCAGTGTTATCCACTCCAGGTATATCTGGCTAGGTAATTAGGTGCTGATATGACCTGGTCAGGGCACGTGTCATAAAATTGTCTTCCTCTATCATTTGTGTTAACTAGGTCATATATCTAATTATCAGCATAATGTATCATATAATGCACAATATGTATCTGATCTGAAAGTAAAGATATGAATTTATCCATACTATATATAGATTGTATTACAAAGTGTAAGACCATTGACCCTGTGTCATCTTAATTGGCCTCCACTTCCCATTGTACATACTAACATATACTATCACCCCCTCTCCATTCCCTACTTAAAATACTTCATAAGTGGAGTCACAACTTCAAAAATCCTGACATGATTGATAGAAAGAGGTTTCACACATTCATATATTGCTGTAAGGTATTACAGTAGTTGTAAAAAGTTGTTTTATTCAGATGTTATTTTCTTGGCCTCTTTTCTTTGAATTTGAAAATGCATAATTTCCTGATGGTAAAATCTGACAAGCATGCATTATAAAATCATCAAATAATCAAATCCACATCCAATATCTCTGACAAAAAAACAGATATCTCTTTTATATACATAAACACATATATCTGTATACAGATATCTATATTTTAGATACAGAAAACTCTTTTATATATATAAATACATATATCTGTATACAGATATCTATCTTTTAAATACAGAAACCTCTTATATATATATTAATACATATATGTGTAGATAGATATCTATATTTTAGATACAGAAAACTCTTTTACATACATAAATACATATATCTGTATACAGATTGTAAACTGGGGATATTTTTTTTTCATTCTGGGTCATCGCGCATGTGTCTAACCCATGTGTGGTATCAAGCCCCTGTGTAGTATAAAGCCCTTGTGGTATCAAGCCCCTGTGTGGTATCAAGTCCCTGTGTGGTGTCAAGCCCCTGTGTGGTATCAAGCTCCTGTGTGGTATCTAGCCCCTGTGTGGTATCTAGCCCCTGTGTAGTATCAAGCCTCGGTGTAGTATCAAGCCCCTGTGTGGTATCAAGCCCCTGTGTAGTATTAAACCCCATTTTGGTATCAAGCCCATGTGTGGTATCAAGTCCCTGTGTGGTGTCAAGCCCCTTTGAAGTATCAAACACCTGTGTGGTATCAAGCCCCTGTGTGGTATCTAGCCCCTGTGTAGTATCAAGCCCATGTGTAGTATTAAGCCCCTGTTTGGTATCAAGCCCATGTGTGGTATCAAGCCCCTGTGTGGTATCAATCCCCTGTGTGGTTTCTAGCCCCTGTGTAGTATCAAGCCCCTGTGTAGTATTAAGCCCATGTGTGGTATCTAGCCCCTGTGTAGTATCAAGCCCCTGTATGGTATCAAGCCCCTGTGTGATATCAAGCCACTGTGTGGTATCAAGCCCCTGTGTAGTATCAAGCCCCTGTGTGGTATCAAACCCCTGTGTGGTATCTAGCCCCTGTGTGGTATCAAGCCCCTGTGTTGTATACCTTGATTGTATATATCCCATGTGATCCAGTTATTTACTGTATTATCAAGCCCTTGGTCACATGACCTAGTTCAATTGAAAAACCTTTTAGAACCTGTGATATGCCGTGTGGTTCAGTGTTTATCACCCCGGTATATCTGGTAGTAATTAGGTGTGTATAACCTGGTCAAGGCCGTGTTATAAATGTCCCTGATTTGTGTATAACCCTGTGTATATCAACACCTATGTCGTATCAAACTTGTATCTACTCTGTAAATATAAGTTTGATAAGCCCTGTGATATCATAGATTGTATTCAACCAGTGTAAGACCATTGACCCTGTTCTCTCAATTGGCTCACCATCAGCCCTGTGTCATTCACTACCATAGTAGTGATCACCCCTTCTCGATAACCCTTTAGTATCTGCATATGTAGCTCACCCTTCAGAAAGCCGACTGTGATACAAGACCTGTGTAGTGTCACACACTTGTAGCATCAAGCCTCTGTAGTATCAAGCCCCTGTGTGGTATCAAGTCCTGTGTGGTGTCAAGCCCCTGTGTGGTATCAAGCCCCTGTGTGATATCAAGCCATGTGTGGTATCAAGTCCCTATGTAGTGTAAAGACCATGTGTAGTATCTAGCCCAAGTGTAGTATCAAGCCCGAATCCAGCCCCTGTGTGATGTCACGTCCCTGTGTAGTGTCAAGCCCCTGTGTGGTATAAAACCCCTGTGTAGTATCTAGCCCTTATGTAGCATCGAGCCCATGTGTAGTATCAAGCCCCTGTGTAGTATCAAGACCCTGTGTAGTGTCAACCCCTGTGTAGCATCAAGCCTCTGTGTAGTATCAAGCCCCTGTGTGGTATCAAGTCCCTGTGTGGTGTCAAGCCCCTGTGTGGTATCAAGCCCATGTGTGGTATCAAGCCCTTGTGCAGTATCTAGCCCCTGTGTAGTATCAAGCCCCTGTGTAGTATTAAGCCCCTGTGTGGTATCTAGCCCCTGTGTAGTATTAAGCGCCTGTGTAGTATCAAGCCCCTGTGTGGTATCAAGCCCCTGTGTGGTATCAAGCCCCTGTGTAGTATCAAGCCCCTGTGTGGTATCAAACCCGTGTGTGGAATATAGCCCCTGTGTAGTATAAAGCCCTTGTGGTATCAAGCCCTGAGTGGTATCAAGTCCCTGTGTGGTGTCAAGCCCCTGTGTGGTATCAAGCTCCTGTGTGGTATCTAGCCCCTGTGTGGTATCTAGCCCCTGTGTAGTATCAAGCCTCGGTGTAGTATCAAGCCCCTGTGTGGTATCAAGCCCCTGTGTAGTATTAAACCCCATTTTGGTATCAAGCCCATGTGTGGTATCAAGTCCCTGTGTGGTGTCAAGCCCCTTTGAAGTATCAAACACCTGTGTGGTATCAAGCCCCTGTGTGGTATCTAGCCCCGGTGTAGTATCAAGCCCATGTGTAGTATTAAGCCCCTGTTTGGTATCAAGCCCATGTGTGGTATCAAGCCCTTGTGTGGTATCTAGCCCCTGTGTGGTATCAAGTCCCTGTGTGGTGTCAAGCCCCTGTGTGGTATCAATCCCCTGTGTGGTTTCTAGCCCCTGTGTAGTATCAAGCCCCTGTGTAGTATTAAGCCCATGTGTGGTATCTAGCCCCTGTGTAGTATCAAGCCCCTGTATGGTATCAAGCCCCTGTGTGATATCAAGCCACTGTGTGGTATCAAGCCCCTGTGTAGTATCAAGCCCCTGTGTGGTATCAAACCCCTGTGTGGTATCTAGCCCCTGTGTGGTATCAAGCCCCTGTGTTGTATCAAGACCCTGAGTTGTATCAAGCCCATGTGCAATCTAGCCCATGTGGTATCTAGCCCCTGTGTAGTATCAAGCCCCTGTGTGGTATCATGCCCCTGGGTAGTATCAAGCCCCTGTGTAGTATAAAGCCCCTGTGTTGTATCAAGCCCCTGTGTGATATCAAGCCCGTGTGTGGTATCAAGCCCCTGTGTTGTATCAAGCCCCTGTGTAGTATTTAGCCCCTGTGTAGTATCAAGCTCCTGTGTGGTATCAAGCCCCTGTTTGATATCAAGCCCGTGTGTAGTATCAAGTCCCTGTGTGGTATCAAGCCCCTGTGTAGTATCAAGCACCTGTGTGGTATCTAACCCCTGTGTAGTATCTAGCCTCTGTTAAATATCAAGCCCCTGTGTGGTATCAAGCCCCTGTGTGATATCAAGCCATGTGTGGTATCAAGTCCCTATGTAGTGTAAAGACCATGTGTAGTATCTAGCCCATGTGTAGTATCAAGCCCGAATCCAGCCCCTGTGTGATGTCAAGTCCCTGTGTAGTGTCAAGCCCCTGTGTGGTATAAAACCCCTGTGTAGTATCTAGCCCTTATGTAGCATCGAGCCCATGTGTAGTATCAAGCCCCTGTGTAGTATCAAGACCCTGTGTAGTGTCAACCCCTGTGTAGCATCAAGCCTCTGTGTAGTATCAAGCCCCTGTGTGGTATCAAGTCCCTGTGTGGTGTCAAGCCCCTGTGTGGTATCAAGCCCATGTGTGGTATCAAGCCCTTGTGCAGTATCTAGCCCCTGTGTAGTATCAAGCCCCTGTGTAGTATTAAGCCCCTGTGTGGTATCTAGCCCCTGTGTAGTATTAAGCGCCTGTGTAGTATCAAGCCCCTGTGTGGTATCAAGCCCCTGTGTGGTATCAAGCCCCTGTGTAGTATCAAGCCCCTGTGTGGTATCAAACCCGTGTGTGGAATATAGCCCCTGTGTAGTATAAAGCCCTTGTGGTATCAAGCCCCTGAGTGGTATCAAGTCCCTGTGTGGTGTCAAGCCCCTGTGTGGTATCAAGCTCCTGTGTGGTATCTAGCCCCTGTGTGGTATCTAGCCCCTGTGTAGTATCAAGCCTCGGTGTAGTATCAAGCCCCTGTGTGGTATCAAGCCCCTGTGTAGTATTAAACCCCATTTTGGTATCAAGCCCATGTGTGGTATCAAGTCCCTGTGTGGTGTCAAGCCCCTTTGAAGTATCAAACACCTGTGTGGTATCAAGCCCCTGTGTGGTATCTAGCCCCGGTGTAGTATCAAGCCCATGTGTAGTATTAAGCCCCTGTTTGGTATCAAGCCCATGTGTGGTATCAAGCCCTTGTGTGGTATCTAGCCCCTGTGTGGTATCAAGTCCCTGTGTGGTGTCAAGCCCCTGTGTGGTATCAAACCCGTGTGTGGTATCAAGCCCCTGTGTTGTATCAAGCCCCTGTGTAGTATTTAGCCCCTGTGTAGTATCAAGCTCCTGTGTGGTATCAAGCCCCTGTTTGATATCAAGCCCGTGTGTAGTATCAAGTCCCTGTGTGGTATCAAGCCCCTGTGTAGTATCAACCACCTGTGTGGTATCTAACCCCTGTGTAGTATCTAGCCTCTGTTAAATATCAAGCCCCTGTGTGGTATCAAGCCCCTGTGTGATATCAAGCCATGTGTGGTATCAAGTCCCTATGTAGTGTAAAGACCATGTGTAGTATCTAGCCCAAGTGTAGTATCAAGCCCGAATCCAGCCCCTGTGTGATGTCACGTCCCTGTGTAGTGTCAAGCCCCTGTGTGGTATAAAACCCCTGTGTAGTATCTAGCCCTTATGTAGCATCGAGCCCATGTGTAGTATCAAGCCCCTGTGTAGTATCAAGACCCTGTGTAGTGTCAACCCCTGTGTAGCATCAAGTCTCTGTGTAGTATCAAGCCCCTGTGTGGTATCAAGTCCCTGTGTGGTGTCAAGCCCCTGTGTGGTATCAAGCCCATGTGTGGTATCAAGCCCTTGTGCAGTATCTAGCCCCTGTGTAGTATCAAGCCCCTGTGTAGTATTAAGCCCCTGTGTGGTATCTAGCCCCTGTGTAGTATTAAGCGCCTGTGTAGTATCAAGCCCCTGTGTGGTATCAGGCCCCTGTGTAGTATCAAGCCCCTGTGTGGTATCAAACCCGTGTGTGGAATATAGCCCCTGTGTAGTATCAAGCCCCTGTGTGGTATCAAGCCCCTGTGTAGTATCAAGCCCCTGTGTGGTATCAAGCCCCTGTGTAGTATCAAGCCCCTGTGTGGTATCAAACCCGTGTGTGGAATATAGCCCCTGTGTAGTATCAAGCCCCTGTGTGGTATCAAGCCCCTGTGTAGTATCAAGCCCCTGTGTAGTATCAAGCCCCTGTGGTATCTAGCCCCTGTGTGGTATCAAGCCCCTGTGTGGTATCTAGCCACTGTGTAGTATCTAGCCCCTGTATACTATCTAGCCCATGCGTGGTATCAAGCCCCTGTGTGGTATCTAGCCCCTATGTGGTATCTAGCCCCTCTGTGGTATCTAGCCCCTGTGAGATATCTAGCATCTGTGTAGTATCAAGCGTCTGTGTGGTATCAAGTCCATGTGTGGTGTCAAGCCCCTGTGTGGTATCAAGCCCCTGTGTAGTGTCTAGCCCCTGTGTGGTATCAAGCCCCTGTGTGGTATCTAGCCACTGTGTAGTATCAAGCCCATGTGTAGTATCAAGCCCTTGTGGTATCAAGCCCCTTTGTGGTATCAAGTCCCTGTGTGGTGTCAAGCCCCTGTGTGGTATCAAGCTCCTGTGTGGTATCTAGCCCCTGTGTGGTATCAAGCCCCTGTGTGGTATCTAGCCCCTGTGTAGTATCAAGCCTCTCTGTAGTATCAAGCCCCTGTGTGGTATCAAGCCCCTGTGTAGTATTAAGCCCCTTTTTGGTATCAAGCCCATGTGTGGTATCAAGTCCCTGTGTGGTGTCAAGCCCCTTTGAAGTATCAAACACCTGTGTGGTATCAAGCCCCTGTGTGGTATCTAGCCCCTGTGTAGTATCAAGCCCCTGTGTAGTATTAAGCCCCTGTTTGGTATCAAGCCCATGTGTGGTATCAAGCCCTTGTGTGGTATCTAGCCCCTGTGTGGTATCAAGTCCCTGTGTGGTGTCAAGCCCCTGTGTGGTATCAATCCCCTGTGTGGTTTCTAGCCCCTGTGTAGTATCAAGCCCCTGTGTAGTATTAAGCCCCTGTGTGGTATCTAGCCCCTGTGTAGTATCAAGCCCCTGTATGGTATCAAGCCCCTGTGTGATATCAAGCGACTGTGTGGTATCAAGCCCCTGTGTAGTATCAAGCCCCTGTGTGGTATCAAACCCCTGTGTGGTATCTAGCCCCTGTGTGGTATCAAGTCCCTGTGTGGTATCAAGCCCCTGTGTAGTATCAACCACCTGTGTGGTATCTAACCCCTGTGTAGTATCTAGCCTCTGTTAAATATCAAGCCCCTGTGTGGTATCAAGCCCCTGTGTGATATCAAGCCATGTGTGGTATCAAGTCCCTATGTAGTGTAAAGACCATGTGTAGTATCTAGCCCAAGTGTAGTATCAAGCCCGAATCCAGCCCCTGTGTGATGTCACGTCCCTGTGTAGTGTCAAGCCCCTGTGTGGTATAAAACCCCTGTGTAGTATCTAGCCCTTATGTAGCATCGAGCCCATGTGTAGTATCAAGCCCCTGTGTAGTATCAAGACCCTGTGTAGTGTCAACCCCTGTGTAGCATCAAGCCTCTGTGTAGTATCAAGCCCCTGTGTGGTATCAAGTCCCTGTGTGGTGTCAAGCCCCTGTGTGGTATCAAGCCCATGTGTGGTATCAAGCCCTTGTGCAGTATCTAGCCCCTGTGTAGTATCAAGCCCCTGTGTAGTATTAAGCCCCTGTGTGGTATCTAGCCCCTGTGTAGTATTAAGCGCCTGTGTGGTATCAAGCCCCTGTGTGGTATCAAGCCCCTGTGTGGTATCAAACCCGTGTGTGGAATATAGCCCCTGTGTAGTATAAAGCCCTTGTGGTATCAAGCCCCTGTGTGGTATCAAGTCCCTGTGTGGTGTCAAGCCCCTGTGTGGTATCAAGCCCCTGTGTGGTATCAAACCCCTGTGTGGTATCTAGCCCCTGTGTGGTATCAAGCCCCTGTGTAGTATCAAGCCCCTGTGTAGTATCAAGCCCCTGTGTAGTATCAAGCCCCTGTGTGGTATTAAGCCCATGCGTGATATCAAGCCCCTCTGTAGTATCTACTACTTTGTACAGTAGGGTCTAAAAAACCCAATTATCTCTGACTTGTTTGCATCACATTTCCCTTTCCGACTTTACATTACACTACATTGCACATGTAGGATTTTAGGATATTATAGATTTTTATATGGATTATCAAAATCATATTCTTGTTGATAGAATGTCAAACTCATGTGGCCTATTTGACAGCTATACTGTTAATATCTTACATACATTACTACAATAAAATCGTTGATATGGCATACATTTATGTAACAATGAAATATAATTAGAAATAAATGCGTAAGAATATCTAGAGTGCTCTAACATAGCCCCTGTGAAATGGTTGTACGAGCTACTTACACTGTAGCACAGGAGCAATGTTGAGCTCCATGGCACTTGTTCCGTTGTCATATTAGGCCTAAGCTGCTCCCGTTACGAATGCCAATGGTGTATTTCCCTGTTTTCTTTACAATAACTACGGCAAATCATTGTAAACAACACGTAGACCTACCTAATGTAGCCTAACGTAGCTTGGCCTACTTCTGCCCCGCTAATTCTAAGGTGCATTCGATTCACACCAGTACGTCTTTATGAGATCAGGTTACGCAAAATATTGGGTTTTCCAGAACAGTTTATATTTGCTAGCTACTGTATATACAGTATACACTTGTATGCAAATTACATTGTAGCGACAGTTATGTGTACGCGTGAAGCGACAGTCCGGCGACAGCAGTCCCTCGCCTGTAAGTATATTCTACCTGATCGGAAGACTTAAATGAAATATTGGTATTTTTTATACATATAAATAAATATTTATATCTTATATACTTCAGGACAAGCATGGATGCATTTAGCGGCACTACTTCTAATACACAAATTCTCAGACTAGCAATGGCACTAAATACACAAATAAATACAAAGTTATATCAATACCTGTTAGATATTTAGCGTATTTCTTATACACAATAATAAAAGCATGAAATTTATACATATATTTACTTAAATATAACAAAGACATACAATACGATCTATAATATGTAACTGATGACAATTAACACGTTGAGTGACAATGATATTTTAAACCAGTGATATACAATATGTATTATATTACTTGTATTCTATGGGGTGCCGTTTTTGTACCCATCTACAAGATATATTTTCTATGATATCAATAATTCGAATCAATGATATCAATAAATATTTTATGATATAAAAAAGAATTATTATGATATCAATAATATAAATTATTGATATCATTAATTCATTTATTGTTATCAATAATTTGGATTAGTGATATCACTAAATTATTTGATTTTGCTTGTAACAAGCATTTTCATTGGCTCAAAAAATTATGTTATCATTTCATAATATAAAAATCGGTTGACTGTGACGTCAGCGGAGTAATCGTTGTTCACGGGATTTTGTATTTATCGATGTATTTTTAAATATCTGGAGCAAAATAAACATGTTAAACTTAATGAAAATGTTTCTTATCGTTGTTGATTAAATTATAAGGGTTAACAGTAATATTTTGTTTACGTTATTGAGCAATAACACAAAAAACTGGGGTGTACTCTTTTCATAAACCGCTCGCTTCGCGGTTTATTCAGAGTACACCCCAGTTTTTTGTGTTATTGCTCAATAACGTAAAAAAAATATTACAGTTAACCCTTAAATGAATTGATGATATCACTTAATTATTCGATTTATTGATATCATTATTTCCAGGAATAAGTGATACCATTAATTCGAATTAATGATATCATTAATTCAAATTAGTGGTACCATTAAATGGAATTGGTGATATCACATTTTGCAGATAAATACTAAAACGGCGCCCCATGGTGTTTTTTCACTAAAGGTACAAACATACTTAAAAACCAATTAAGTAGAACTTGATATACAAATCAATTTATATTGCAGTTATATGAAAAACCTACTTGTATTTATATATGTACATTATATACAATGTCCATTTCATACATATTGACGTACAATTTTAACACACAAATACATGAAAATTAACTTAGAGCAATTTAAACCTTATATTTTTCTTTTATAATACAAGAAATAATAAATATTACACCTTATTGTGTTATTGTATCTGTACTAAATGTCTTATCCTAATATATATATTATCTTATTTTTTGTGTGTGGTCAAGATGGATAAATAATAAGAGGAAAAACCCAACTCCATTCGTTTAATGCTTCTAATGTAAGTCGGGCGTCTGGACACTCAATTCAATGATGAGTTAGTCTACTGAATCCAGAAATTATGGCGAAGCTATTTGGACGAAAGTCTGATGTTCAGAGCTGGGACATCATCAGGCACAAGCTTATACAAGAGTTTGACAGCTGTGATGATTTGTTCAATAATGTGATTAAACATTCAGAAAAGTACCTGGAAATACGTAATGAAAATCCACATCCTCAAAATGGCAATGAATATTTCCAAAGGCTTGAGAATAACCTAGTGAGGCAAAGAGACATGCTGGATTTCTTGATAAGAGTGATTGAAAATATCAATCTGCACACGAATATGGGGACTGAGTCACAGAGTGAGGTGTTGAAAGGGTACAGGGAAAAACTGGAGGCGCTTCAGAGGGCCGACATGGAGGATGAAGAGGAAGATAGGAACTTTGTTGGCAGGGAAAAGTACATTAGTGAAATTGTTGAGATATTTGAGGACGAAAGAAACAATTTCAAAGGTACATTTTTAGTATTGACCAATGTAAAACTACTGATACATATTATGTATAAAACTACTAATATATATCATGTGTGTAACATATACCTGTATGTATGTGTGGAACACTCGCCTGTAATCTGTGTGGACCACTCACCTGTAATATGTGTGGACCACTCACCTGTAATCTGTGTGGAACACTCACCTGTAATCTGTGTGGACCACTCACCTGTAATCTGTGTGGAACACTAACCTGTAATCTGTGTGGACCACTCACCTGTAATCTGTGTGGAACACTAACCTGTAATCTGTGTGGAACACTAACCTGTAATCTGTGTGGACCACTCACCTGTAATCTGTGTGGACCACTCACCTGTAATCTGTGTGGAACACTCACCTGTAATCTGTGTGGACCACTCACCTGTAATCTGTGTGGAACACTCACATGTAATCTGTGTGGAACACTAACCTGTAATCTATGTGGACCACTCACCTGTAATATTTGTGGACCACTCACCTGTAATCTGTGTGGAACACTAACCTGTAATCTGTGTGGAGCACTAACCTGTAATCTGTGTGGACCACGCACATGTAATCTGTGTGGAATACTCACCTGTAATCTGTGTGGACCACTCACCTGTAATCTATGTGGACCACTCACCTGTAATCTGTGTGGACCACTCACCTGTAATATGTGTGGAACACTAACCTGTAATCTGTGTGGACCACTAACCTGTAATATGTGTGGACCACTCACCTGTAATCTGTGTGGACCACTCACCTGTAATCTGTGTGGACCACTCACATGTAATCTGTGTGGACCACTCACCTGTAATATGTGTGGACCACTCACCTGTAATCTGTGTGGAACATTCACCTGTAATCTGTGTGGAACACTCACCTGTAATCTGTGTGGAACACTAACATGTAATCTGTGTGGACCACTCACCTGTAATCTGTGTGGACCACACACATGTAATCTGTATAGGTATGTATAGACCACTCACCTGTAATCTGTGTGGACTTTCTAGTAATTGGATGAACATAGATTTGATAATACTCTAATATTGCATAATGATAACAATTTTACTTTTGAATAGATGGGTAACATGTATAATAACTAGGTATATACTTTGTACGAATTGGACTAACATATATATTTGAACATGAAAATTAATAATGATACTCGCATCCAACCCGAGTAAAAGATAGCGGACAAATCCTATTTTTCAATATGAAACTGGTGTTTAAATACTGCATACGTTTTACCACGGGAAGATTTATCAATATCAGCATACCACTATTGTATAAATTGATCTTGCAGAATGGTTTTTAAACGTAATTTGAGGTAATTTTTATTCAAAGTGCAGGTATTTTGATGTAACAAAACGTAACTTAATCCCGTTCTATTAAGTATATTCCTTATATAAGAAATCTATTTGAGTTCAGCAAAATCTTTTACATGTAAATTCGACATAAGCTTGTACAATAAACTTGATAATTTATTTTCACCTGTAATTGATTTTTACCAGAACATTATCATTCTGGACTTAATTTCAATATTAAGGGGATATCTACCCGTTTCACTACATACCATTATATTTTCTGTGGAAATACCAACAATTAAAACTTTTCTACAGAATTGTACATGCAAATTCTCACCCACATTAGCATTTACAAACCCCCAAATCTCTGACGAGTATAAAAGTATGGGAGAAAATAAAATCATCAAACATATAATGTTTCTATTTTTTGTATAATACATATGTAGCTTTTTGAGCCTGCTCGACAAGTTTGTCTCGCTTTCCAGAAACTGCCACTATAACCAAATAACAGTCCTAGAAAAGAATAACTGTCCTGGGTATCTAATACTTCACCAAAGAGAGTAAAACAAACATCTTGTACATTCATTTTTCTTTTTTCAAAGATTGAACTTCTGTTTTTTTAAGATTAACCTTAAGTTTCCAAAAGTCACAATATATTTCGAATTCATGAAAAGCTTTCTGAAGACCTTCTGTTTCTGAAATACCAAATGTGTCATCTGCATATAGTAGAATAAATGATTTAACGAATATGCCCATGCGTTCTTGGAAGAGAGTATCGATATAGTGAAGTTGATCAACATTATTATGCATTAAAAATCCAGATCGTTTAGATATATCGGAAACAAAAATGGGGAGATTTTCCCCTTGTTTTACCCCGACATGACATGTGATGAAATCGGTCATACCAATACTAGGTTTTACACAATATTTAGTGTTATCATAAAGACTCATTATAATATTAAACAATTTTCCCGTGATATTACTTTTTAACAATTTCTTCAACTATCCTACCCTCCTAACAGTATCGAACGGTTTTCTAAAATCAATAAATGAACAAAATAGTTTTTTTTTTAATTTTGTAAAGATATATAGATATCAAAGCGTGCATGATAAATATGTTTTCAGTTGTTAATAACCTTTTCTAAAGCCAGCTTGTATGTATATGCGTGGACCACGAATGTGAACCTCTATATCTTTAAGACATAAACAAACATGCACGTGCACTATCATACCTGTGTGAGGCCTGGTACGCTAATATGAACTTTGATATACCATTCACAGTGCAGGGAGTTAGCATGGATGTATTATTTCAGGTGTAAGTATTTGTGGAATGGGAGGCTTAGGAAAAACGACACTGGCCAACAAAATCTGCCGAAAATTGAAAGGTGTATGGAAGATCATTAAAGTCGATCTCAGGTAAGCGTGAAAACATAACAAACGGACATTAAAACCATCCTATAGTAAACACAAGTGACTGACTCAAATTATGATATAAAATTAGCATTGTCGTGACTCACAGATGTTTTAGTAGGGTTCTGATTGAAAGACGAAAACAAACTCTAATCGCCAATGAAGTAAATAGAACAAATCAACTTTTGCCTGTAGTCCCATGTCCGGAATCCATCAATTCAAAACATTTTCTTTGTATTGTTATCCATTGAGAAGTGTTTGATGGATATTTCTCAAAATTATATGTATTTTCAGATTTGGCAATTATTCTTTGTCTTTAATTTTATCATTGCCGACAGACAGCCATCTTGGAAGTTGTTGAGGTTCATGGATCTTTTCAAATTTCATTTGTAACTACTTTGTTGTCCCTAGCTGCATCTGCATATTTAAATTAGCACAACCATATTTGGCTAACAGGAAACGCCAATGACCACTCAGGTATTGGGAAAGAAATTGTAATATGCGACCGAATTCGCGATATTATCTTTTTTATCCGCTTATTTTTTTCTTCCTATCGCATACATAGACACTACCTCACTTTTGGTCTTTAGTTGAGCGATCGTCCCTGTGAGGAACTCTTTTGGTTTTTCACATTGACCGACACATACCGATGTCTATAAAAAGGTAGGTATACTCATGCTTAGCACTCAGGTTTTTGGGAGTTGCCACGATTTACAATGTAATTTTACAGTTTTTACAATTTTAAAATGTAATGTATTTTACTGGCTGAATTCTCTTGCTGGATTTCATAAGTTAGCACTATAAAAAGTTGATCTCATTTATTCGTTACACGAGGAGACAAACCTAAACATACTACAGAATCGCTAAATACACACCCAGATCACCACAACCGTGCGTCTGACACACAGAGGAAATCGCCCATAGCTGTTCGTCGGTCTTTAAAACAAAGCACAATCAAATCCAAATCACGAACGACCAAGTACAGAATAGATAACCTTTTATAGAAATATCAAATGTCATACAGTTGTGGTGCCAAGAATATACCTGCTTGCCAGGTGGTCTTTTGTCTTCAGAGGTCAATATTAAGATATCTGTTTCAATCTGACCCTTTCCTGTACATATTTACCAAACGAATAATTGCTCAACAGAAGAACACACATTTGGCGAAATTCCCAACCCAAGGTTCGTAGATGGACATGTATGCACATTGTATACTAAACAAAACAGAAAAAAACCTGCTGTTTGACACATATGCAATGCACATTGGGTTATAGACTTTTTAAAAACTTAAAAGAGCTAGGATTCTATCTGTAAATGATTTATTGTGTAAACCGTGACATGATATGATTCATAGTACTCCTTGTCTTGTAAAGAACGATTGAAGTTATTCAAAACCCAAATATAATATATTCCAGCGATATTTAATCTGGGTATATCAATAGCTTCAAAAATGACCTCCGAAATATTTAATTATGTAAGTTTTGACACTATAGTGTGTGTCTTTTGAACAATCCCGGCATAAAGTATGTAGCGTATTATATAAAAACATACAGCAGTCTATCTTGTTCACAGTCGATTATTAAAGTACTCAAACCGTTTTTCAACATCTCAAGTATCTTAATGGAATAGCTCCATAGCTGTACACGCCGTTCAAATCCATTATAAGAACAGATTTTAATGAATTGTTATTTATTTTTTCTTTATATCATAAGCAATACATTAATTAATGCAAAATCAGGTAAATAAAGGTGGTAATTAGCTGTTTATTACGAATTCATACTAACTTGTGTTATCTGTCATCTTGGCAGGGAAGTTAAAACATTGAGGGATATGCTCAGAGATGTATTTGTGCAGCTCACCTGTGAAACCTTGATACGGGAAGCAGAAGAGGAAATCCTCGAGCAGATTAAGGATTTTCTCAAAAAGGACAATGCCATACAGTGTAGTAAGTATAAAAGCAGGATAATAACGAGAACGCAACGCTTGACTGGACATGACGTTACCTGTATAACTACATTTAGGTCGATATGAAATTTGATGAACATCTTCCTGGGTGATAACATTTTGTTTCTATTTGCCAATTTTACCACCATTTTATCTATCGACAACGTTTGATGTGGGCTCGCGTGCGAGAGCATGTGCCCGTTTATGGAGCCCGCAACCCATTATTCATCATTGTGTTTATCATATAATGTCTATTGTAAACGAAAGGTTAGAAGTTTTTGTTAATAAAGTTTTCAAATTGATATCTGCAGAAACCATACTGATGCTGGATAACATTGAAGATGTCATAGAAGTAGAGGGAATAGCCAAATTTCAGAAAGATTTCCTGGACAAACTCTTCAATTTTTTGAAAGATTTTGGTGACGAATGCAAAGTAATAATTGATGTAATACATCAGTAACGGATTTATACACAATAATGTGATAGCAAGCAATACTAACTTGACAAAATATCTTTGGTTAAACATGCAATTTTCTGGCGTTTTCAGCCAATATCTCTCACTATTCATTGTTGCTCTGAGAAGCAACTTAGATGAAAAAAAGTTCTATGAAATGTAAAATTAATATCATCATATGTCCACATTTCTTACCAAAAACATTTTAATATATTATTTATTTGTATATTATCACTTTTGAATTATATTTACTCTGTACAAAAAGATGACATGGAGAGACAGGTGATGAAGAAATGTAATTTTGACTTGTACCGTGATTAGGTCCCTAATTCCGGAGCATCAAAACAATTATCTGAAGCTTTTCCCGTTTCTACATGTGTTCTTCAACCGCACATTTCGCTGTACATTTGTAGTGATATTTTCTCGGGAATAACTTTACAGACATTGATAACGTTTTGCACATGTAAAGTGATGGCTATTTCAGATTCGCCTACTTCTGACGTCTCGGGTCCTGTTGACTTGTCATCCAATGGTACCCGACGCTGTAAATAGGTTTTGGAGGAAGATAAAAAGCCATGATAGGCATTATGGTTTGATCAAGGAAAAGGAAATACTCCCATTTGACAGTAGGGAAGCGATGGAACTCTTCAATAAATGCATGGGGGAGGTAGGAAACAAAACCAAAACTGACGGTTATGTAACAGAAATCTTAATTCCAACATAAATCGATAAACGAGGAAAGTACAAAGTAAAGGTATATGTAAACCACTTAAACCTTTAAAAAAGTACCAAATACTACATAGAAAAGTAAGAAAGACAAGCACCCTCCGTTTGTTTTTTTTTTTTTTTTTTGCTATTATATTGAATTCTTGAAATAAATCACATTACAGGGATTGATTGTGAAAACAAAGTTGTATGATTACCGGTATCATATTGATGTCATGACATTTGACATCGCTGGAATAATTTCATGCTTAAATTCTACTTAGATTCCATATTGTGTACCTTTAATTTTGAAACAAATTGGAAATACAGATGTACAAACAAAAATGTCTTCAAACGGCCATATTGGATTTGGTCCATAACATTGGCTACAGCTATTTCTTTTGTTGGTTATTCGGGGTAATTCCATAAGGTTATGTAAACAAACAATGTTCACAGACGGCCATCCTCGACTTGATCGCTGAAATTTGCTATCGCTATTTCTCATGTCGGGTATTCGGGATTCTATCAACTCATTGGTAGGTTCTCTTCTTTGTCTTGTTTTCATGTTTTATTTCGAGTCTTATCAAAAATACATATGGCTGACAGTTTACCATCTTTGAATGGCAGGTATATTTGTTATTGCCATAGCTCAGGTTCTTTCTTCTATTAAAAGAACATCTGTAAGTCCCCCCTTAGAAATTGGAACGCAGTAAATAAATATCAAACTTAAATAAATACTGTAGCATAAAGAATGGTGGGCGACAAGATCCTTCTATGATGTTTTGTTCCTTTTTGTTGTAGAAACAAATAGACAATGTCCAGGTGGAAAAGATTGTGAAACTCTGTGGGTTCAGTCCACTAGCCATTACTATTCTATGCAGTTCCATGCGTCATGAATTGTTAACACCAGAATCCATTATAGAAGACTTGGAGCCCAACTTCTGGCTTCGCCATATATCAAGAACACCAAATGTTACAAATTGTCTCGAAAAATCATTTCAGTCATTAAAGCCATGCACAAAAACAGATTTGATACGACTCTCTGTTTTCCATTCGGCGATGTTTGATATTGATGCCGCTGCAGCAGTCCTGAAGACGCCTCGAAGAGTGATCAAAAGAGATGAGGCAAGACAAAAACTACTGATCCTGAAATCAAGATGCTTTGTTGAGGTTTTGTCTGACAATACACAAACGGACAGATTCTCTCTCCATCCGTTGGTCTTCCACTTTTTGAAAAACAAATCGAAGTCGAGACATTTCAAAGAAGAATTTCGAACTGCGAAAAAATTGTTTGTTGAACACTACAGAAAAGTGATATGCGATGTTGCAGAACAAGCTGACAAAGACTGTGTTGAAGGACACAGAATGTTAGGATATAACAAAAAGCATGTTAAGAATTTTTATGAAATCCTTGCAACAGATGACTTGCAGGAACTACTAACCGGCAGACCTAATGATAGCTTCGCCACCATAGTGGAAAGCAGAAGAATCTATGAAATCGCAGATCTACTACTGTATGATGACACTAAATGGAGTCTCATACAAAATTTTCTAATAAAGACCAAAGATAAAAGAGAAAATGAGTTACATCATTTATTTTGGCGTGTATGCGAAATCGCGTATCTGTTGGATCTAGATAGAAATCAAGAAGCCAAAAGAAAAATTGACAGCATGGATGAGTCGTTGAGCAAAAGGACGGAAAACGGCCACAAAAAGACAATGGCAGCAGTGGATGGTGCCTTTTTCTTCCAAAAGGGCAGATACTTCCGAAAGGAATATCTTTGTGATGAAGCATTTTGCTTTCTAAAACTTGCTGCTGAAAATATTTCACAAGTGGAAAAAGACTACATGATTCTTCTGTCGAAGATTTACAATGTTATGGGCGGTTCAGAATACAGAAAGAAGAATGCAGATTATAGTTTAGCCAGAAGTTACCATGAACAAGCATTGCGAATAATTATCAACTTTACAAACAAAAGGTGTCGCAATGTGGAAGCCCCAGAATATTTCCATAATATTGGAACATGCTTCTATAGAGAAGGTGAGGCATTTCGCAAGGACAAAAAAGAAATGGAAGCGAACTTCAACTGCAACGAAGCGATTAAGTGGTATAATGTTGCTGTACAACTTGATATAGAGATGAAACTGGACAATATGGCATGCCATGCACAATTTCTTCAGAACAGAGGTGAAGCTTACGGTGCAATGAAGGCTTGGGGAAAGGCCGAGGAAGACTTTAAGGCTTCCATCATTTTAAGGGAAAAGATACTGGCTCCTCCAAACAGACAAATCACAATAGGATTATTCAAAACGGCTAAATTACTGTACATGAAAGGTGTTCACCTCTACCACCAAGGAGAAAAGGGTAAATTAGTTGTTTTTTTCCCTTTCCGTTCAAATACCTACTTAAGGTTCATCTATATAACAGAATAATGTTGAATTTCAAACACGAATAGATATCTTAAAATTTGCACAAAAATTGTCATATAATATACCAAAATGTTTGTTTGGACATGACTTCAGCCATTAAAATGCTCCAATATCATACTTTTAAGACATCTGATTATAGTTATAAACTAGTTTGAGTTTTGGACCTTTTTCGGAAATATATATTTTCCCTCAAACTGAACGAATGAACATTTTCTCCTAAAATCAGTCTTCCTGCCATGTCTAGAGTCCTTTTTATTATCTGATAAGAGCATATTTAAGGTTTGAAATACCTTCTTATATGCCATTATTGTGCGATATTATTCACAACCGCCATTTGGATTTCAAGATCAAGATAACATCCGTGTTAATACATATCATAAAGCCAAATCTAGTCAAACCAATGTGCCTAGTTTGTGCTTTAGACTCTTGTGAGCAAAACGACATGACTGTTTTGTGCAATAAATGCGATACATATGTGTTGATTATGTCCCTCTGAAACATACATTTTTCTCTTGTTTTGTTGAAATTACAAACAACTAAACAAATTAAATGTTAACAGCAAGGCCCACAGATTGACATGTTACATATTAAAATTTTACTAAGTTACTTTTATTAAATTGCACCCTAGTAGGGATTTATAGCCTTATAGTAAAATATCAACTGTTTTGAATGGATTTGCTGTTTAGATGCCCTTTAACACAATCTCTCCCAATCATACTACTTTACGATATTTTTTGTTCCTTTTCAAATGTGAAGTTACAAGATAAAGCAATGTTATGGAAATTTTCGTATTTGAAATTATACCATGATTTTATATAAAAACATTTTTTTTCAAAATTCGTCTGATCAAACATTCCAATCTCACAGCTGATTTCGCTTGTAACTGTTTTTTTCTTGGTCTCAGATTTACTATTTATTTCTAAACCTGTTTTACCTCCAACTATTTCATCAATGCCTATACATGCATAACGTTCGGTTAGTCCGTTCTTGCATTTTTCAGACAAAGCGAGAGAATCGATGTTGCGTGGCTAAGAAACTCTGTGAAAAAATTGCGGATCTAACCATTGGTGGAGGTCTGCCAGTTTCAGACGTTATCTACCAAGAAGCTAAGGAACTGACTTCCAAACTCCTACACACTCTCCAAGACAATCACACTCGCCGGCTAATTCTGAACAAATACAGGGTTTGTACGCAAAATAAGTCACTAAAAAAACTTTGCATTTTCTACAAGTTATCACTTATAATCAATTACATCTAGCCAGTCAATTGCTAGAGTATTTATAGTGGAATCTCGTTATTTCTAAACCACGAATCGCTAAATTCGCGTTTCCTACCAAAACAGGTTAACGACCGACCAAGCTTCCGAAGGCTAGGTTAAAACATTCAGCCACCGAACTTTTAGCGAAATATATAAAAATTAAATGTATACGTAGATAAGAATTTTTTTATTTATTTAAACACAATTAAATTCCCTTTAGACGTTCATAATTGTATGATTTGCGCAAGTTTCCTTTAAAACTGCTAGATCGCAGGTAAAGAGCAATTATGATCGGTTGAAGACAAGAATAGAAAGTCGTATACCTTATATCATGTAATTTACGGTATTACAACCCTACAAAGGTGATTTAAAGGTTAATTGTACTCCAAAGAAATTCCTGGGCTTTGCATCTATATTTTGAATCCGACTTTCATTTCTAGGACGTTATTATCAAAAATACATGGTAAGCCAAAATTGATATCAAAGTATCCAGTCGGAGGTGTATAAACACGTATTCAAAATTCGCAATTTGATAAGAACATGAAACAGGAGTATCTATCAAATTATCCTTAGAGCTTTAACTTTAAAGTTGTTTTATTTTCAGCGTATACCGGAATGATGATTGAATGTTTTTTGTTCTATTTCCATATATCTCTGCCAGAAATTCGAAAATAACATTTTCAATAAACGAATCCGCATGCTACAAAGTATTGGAAAGTCGCACTTCACGCAAAATAAGAGATATGGTACGACGTGGAGGGAGCCAACCAAGCAGACAGAATGTGATTCATCATGTGACGAGGAGGAAGACGAGGACTCGGAACAGAACACATGGAATGTGGACACAGATGAAGATTATCTTCTTAATATGAGTGAGGATGAAGCGGCTGTGGACTTAACCGGTGTCACTTACGAAGGGGACATTCGTTATGTTGGTTGTGTACCAACCCATCCATTCCACGCCGTTTTTGCAAAAGGCGAGGAGAAGAAGGATGCAGATTTTGATGACCAGCTATCCTTGTTGATTGACGGTATTGACATTATGAAAATGGATACCAGTGCAAACGGAAACGATCATACTGAAGAAGGAAATTTTCGCAGGGATAATAAAGAGGACGGCTGTACAGGAAAAGGTGATACTGTTACTGAAAGTAGAACTGAGCGCATAACTAGTTCAATGGAGGTTGATGACTGCATTCTAACAGTGTCGAAACCACAACATGTAAATGTTGGAATACCTGGTGACCTGGCATGCGATGGGGCAAAAAGCAATGCTGATTTTCTGTTAGTAAAGTGCAAAGTGGATTTAATTTTGGCGGAAAAGGGTAAGATTATAATATTCAATATGATTTAAAATATTGCTAAACATTATTCTAGTTATCAATATGATCTGGTACTATTTGGATCTAATTTTGGAGAGGAATCTTGACGAAAGTCAAGGAAAGGATATTGATAATATTTCAATGATAATATTACGCACAACCACATGTCTGTATCTTGGGACATCGAGGATTACGGTTTTGTGACCTGTGTGTACACATTTAATATCTTATCAGAACATGCATTTATCAATAGCCAGTATATTCAATACGTGTTTGGGATTAAACTATCTCTTTCATTCTGTTTCTCCATTTGTCTATTAAAGCTGTGTACTACCTAGCGAATCATTCATCTTGTACCTAAAATTGAATTGACATTGGTATGTAAAATGCAAATGCTCTTCTGCTTGTGTATGAGTTGTAATCTTTCCGAACTTTGAAATGTGAAAAGACTACTATCGTTACTTTCATTACCTTATATACAGATACCAACACAGAAGAAAAGGAAATGGATAATTCAACAAACCTACCAAAGACAAGAAAACGAACCCTGGATCAATCGTGTTCACTCCCAAAACAGGAAGATGAGGAGGAAATAGTAGTGCAGGGCAAGCGAAGACAACATGATGCCAATTAGTTATGACAACTATGTGGCAGCAGTTATGTAACTGATATTGCAAAAGAACTTTAGTCCTATAAGGGGCTTATTGCTAGATAATTTCGGTAATAACGTTTTGTTATATGGCCATAACAATATTTCCTAAAATACTAATCGAGATTTTACGACAGTTAGAGTATAGCTCAGTTATCAATTCCCTACCGGTGAAACAGGGTAAACTGTTGGTTTCCTCTCCACCCGTTTTGTATAGATGTGGATACAAATATACATGTACATACCGCCGAATTTTATTAGCGATCTAGCGGCTTAATTCCTTGAGGGAGTTTTATTAGATTTCACACAATGATAAAGTACCAGGATATCTCCAGTTTCTGGGTTTCTTGATCGAATTTAAGATCATTGTTACTGTTTTTGGCGTGGGCGCGTAGAGGACATGTATGGCTTAAGTAATATCCAGAGTGTTTTTTCTTTGTTACTTCAACCTCTTGGTGTCCGTTTCAGAATTCTTTGAATGATTAATGACGTTACAGTAGCGATAATGTAAACAACTTGTAATATCCTAGCACATACTCGCTGGTAGAATACAGAGAAAATGTAAACTTTCCTTCTTTCTGTATATACACGGTTTTCAATCGGACTCCGTCCGTCCGATTGACTCCCATTTCTGAAGCGTAACTAAAGAACCGTTTAAGATAACTTCACCAAATCTGTTGTGGTGTAGTATTGATTTTTGTTATGGAGTGCTTTGCATTTTTCATAATTTTCGTGTGACGATTTGAACAAATCGGTACAAACCTAAATATTGCACTTGCAAACAAACTTATTCATGTATTCGTAATTTCCATTTCTTCAGTGGGGCACGGGTGATATTGACAACTACATTTTCTTGGTAAGCTTGTGTATTCATTTGTGAAATATGCCATCAAATGCCATTTATTTCGAAACATTGATATGTTTTAATGTTGCTATGTTCACGGTGATATCACAGACTTAATGTATATAACTCAAGGTATGTGGTAATGTGTTTTCGTTAATGTAAGAAGTAGTCATCTTAACCAGACTCTGTCCTATCCAGATTTATGTCTATAAACCGGTAGAATTTCAACTCATCCGGACTTGTATGTAACCCGACCATATCTCAATGTCCTTCTTTACGCTAGTTTATCTACTCCAGTGTGCAGCGGTGGGTGTTTTGGCTCCCGGTGAGTGTTTACGCAGTGCTGAACGGGTAAATTATCAATTGACCATGCATCGTCACTGTCAGGGTAGCCATAAACAGCCAATTACCAGAACTTCTTTCACGTATAATAAGGAAAGTTGCCATATGAATTCAAACCTATGTGATATGTAATTGTGTCATGTACACTTACAAACTGCTTTAGGTTCCTCTGTACAGAAGAATAGCTAATCATAGAAAAATATAGATATTCACAAATTTGCGCAAAACTAGTCGTGTAATATACCAACATCTTTGTCTAATTTCTGTAAAGTCTGGTAAGATATATTAGACATTTGTATTGACAGGATTTGACTTTATGTACGTACAAACAATTATTTTGTTTTAACCTTGAGATACAGATGGCGACTTTGGATTATATCACACAAATATGGCATATAAGGGGGGGGGGGGGGGGGGGGGGGAGTGCAGTTATCATTAAGACACCTGATCATAGTAAGAAGGTTGTTTTCAAGATCAAAAAAGTTAAACTGTGGAGCTTTGAGCCCTTTTAGGAAATATGCATCTTTTACCTCAAACTCAGCGGTTGGATATTTTTTGCTAAAGAAGTCTTCCTGCTAGATTCATAGTACTTGTTACGAAACATTTTGATGTTTTGAATGCCTCTATGGTAGCAATATTTTATGTGAGAATATACACAACCAGTATCAAAACAGAATTCGTGTTTATATACAGTATACATATGTCAAATCCGGTCAAACCAGTGCCCCTATTGTGTATTATAGACACTGGTGAACAATACTTGTGGAATATATGCGATAATAATGAGCTGATTTTGTCCCCCTAATATATGTATTTTTCGCATGTTTTGGTGACATTCATGAAGATAACAAATAACATGGCTAGCCATGATACACACTAACAACTAATGATAAAGTTAATTCTGTTGCACCAGCTGCATTAATTTGTAACTATAGGTGAAATATCACCGATATGGATGAGCTTATTTAGAATATCTAAAAGATCGAGGAGGATAATATCCTACTCATGTTATTAATAACTCTACCGATATAGAAAAAGAAAAACTAACAATTTGGAATATTTCTTCAAAGTCGTGAATCTCTTACAGTGCTCGACCAGTTTATGTCGGTACGTGCACAGATGAGGAGTCAGATTCAAAACAGAAAATGAAAATGAGATGAGCTTGACAACAGAGACTCATGGATGATATCCCTAATACCCCCATCACACTAGGTCACGTTCCCACTACGTCCAACCACGTCCTGGAAAAAATTGAAGAACGCAATGCGAACGCAGAAAGAACTTGTACAACGTAGTAAAGACTCAGTAGAGACCGATAAGGACGTGTTATGGTCTTCATGGACCTGGAGGACGTGAACAAACTTTGAGCATGTTAAAAAAAAGCGTAGCGAGGACGTGGTCCAATCGGGACGTAGTAAGAACGTAACAGGGACGCAGTACCAGCGGTATTGACGTGGTAATGACGTAACCAAAACCCAATGAGAACTTCATTGACGCAGTGGAAGCGTAGCGCTGATGGAAAGGATTGTATTACGTTCTCATTGCGTTGTCAGTGCGTTCTTGCTACGTCAATGTAGTTCTTATTGCGACCTCTCTACGCTTGTACAATGACCAAGGTACGCCAATACCACGTTGTTGATGACCACGTTAGGTTTCCAGTACGTTCTTACGGTGCTCATTAAGTTTACGACACGTCTGTCACAGGTTACCACCACGTCAAAACCACGTCCAGAGGATCGGCTGTATAAATACTCATTTCAAGTTTAATTCATTATCACTTTCGTTCAAACTACAAAAGAAGATGGTTACAAGTTATCAAGAACTTCTTATGCATCTTGCTCTGATTCAAGGACAACAGGTTTTTATTGATGCACAGGCCGCACTTTTGATGCTGCGAAGAAGGCGAAGAAGGAATAAAAGACAACCTAGGCTTTTTTGGTACCACCACCACCACCTGTCTTGGACTGTCCGGATTTTCTCGGCGGCATATTGTGAATATTGCAGGGGAATGGAAAAAAGAAACAAGTCAAGTTGTATTTATAGGGAACGGGCAAACGCAGAGAGAACGTAGTAATTACGTAATGCACGCGTAGAAAGATCTTTTTGGACGTAGTAAGAGCGTATTAAGAACACACAGAGCGTGGTGCACGCGCGAACATGCGCGAGATAAGGTCTTAGTGGAAACGTGTAGGACGTAGTAAGAACCCAGCAAGGACGTAATGAGGGCGTAATATGAACGTGACAACTGCAAAATTCTCCATTTTTGCCACGACCCCGCTGCGTTTCTCGAAATTTTAAGGACGCAGTGCGGTCTTCGTGGTCTTTGTCTTAGTGTGATGGGGGCATAAACTAATCGATAAAATAACGACAAAATGATTGGTATCATAGTGCAACCCCGACATTTTGTTTTAGTCTGATGTAGTCCGGTTTAGACAGAATCCGCTATAATTATAGTAACTGTAATGTCCACACTTCCGTTCGTCTTTAAATATGTGTAGTGATCTAATGTGTTATTAATTTATTGTGTTTATAGGTTACTTACTTGTAGAGTGGCTCCGTGAGATTGGTTTTAAAGTATGGTCAAACTGAATTCTGATACTAGTTTATCTCCCACATTGTCAGGAATCAGAGAGCCATCCAAGATATCAAAACTCATGAATGTTTCGTTTTTAGCTGTAATATTTATTATTTCATTTTACTGCATGTGTCATTTACAGCTCCATCTATAAGAAAACACAACTTGTATACTGTATGGTATGGCGCGGGAAGGATGTCATAATTAAATATTTCTGCCTAGGCAAAAATAAAATATTGCCTAGGCAAAATTATTTCTGCCTAGGCAAAAATCGAATATTGCTTAGGCAAAAATATTTCAGCCTAGGCAATATTCGATTGATGCTTAGGCAAAATTATTTCTGCCTAGGCAGAAATCGAATTTTGCCTAGGCAAAATTATTTTTGCTTAGGCAAAAATCGGCAAAATTATTTTTTCCTAGGCAAACATTTTTAATTATGACGTCCTTCCCGCGCCATAGTATGCATATAATTTTATCATGGATACAAAAATCTACCTTGGTAAAAAAAAAGAGAAGAGAAGGATACACTACTTCGCTAAAGTACTATTCATCATGATTTTCACTTACTCACTCACTCAACACACGAGGCATAATATGTAAAAATATATTCAATAAACGGAAAGTATTGCTATTACATATGGGCAAAGAAGTACAGTGTAATTCAAACAGTGTGGACAATGAGGCTTGTTAAATTTTCGAGGCAATCCGCCCCTTTATCAAAACACAAAAAAAAATACAAATACAATCACATATTTATATACAAGAAGTAGACTGGAAATACAATAAAATACAATAAGAATAATGTTTTAGTAACTAGAGAAACAACAATGAACCCTTCAGCAAACGTGGGCCGAAGGCGGATATACTAGCGTGACTGTATCATATTCAACACTAGAACGCTATGCGACCAACGGCAGAGATATTTTGAATTCCCCCGCACGTGAAAGTATATCGAAGAGTTCAAAGACGATTCGTCCCTGAATACTACTAGTGGACGACATTGCATTGATATCATATTTCAGAATAAAAATGTTGCATTATCGTCTCAGTGATTGATTAAATATCGTGTACAAAGTCTGAAAAACTTTGAAAAATATCTTTTAGATAATTAGAATTATAGAGAGTGGTGTGAAAAAACTACTACGAATATTTAGACCTATCAAGACTGAGAATATAAGAAATAAGAATGCCGAAGTGTCCCTTCAGGACGCTACGGGAAACAGACGGTTGGGGCCAAATCGGACCAAATGCTGTTGATGGCGGGAGGCGACTAAATGTGAGTCTCAAAGAGCAACAATGAATTGATGCACAAACAATTACAGCAATTATGAAAATTTTAACAAACTGAATAATTAACTACATGAATTGTCAAATATAATGGTCACATGGAGAATACACTCAGAAGCGGTCCTTCAACGTTCGTTCATACCCCGATGGTAGCAGGTTTGGAGATTGTCAATCCAGTATCTTTCTCTGGAACAACGTTTCTTTTCATTCCAGGTGGGACAGTGATCAATGGCGACCACCTGCATATCCTTCCAACTATGACAAGGTAAATTGAAATGCCTAGCCACAGGAAAGTCTGGTCTGTTTTGCTTGATGGAGCAACGGTGATTGTTGATTCTGATGTTGAGCTTTGTGCTGGTTTCTCCAACATACTGCATTTTGCATTTTTTTGCAGGAGAGGATATATATAGACTCTAGATATATATATATATATCAAACAAAAAATGCATATGTTTAATAAGCAAAAAAGCTATAATAAGTTCAGTAAAATGATTTTGTTAGAACATCTTTTTTTCGATAATGGATATTATATAACATTACTATCCCAAATGATTAATGTCAGAGCTCTTTATCCCAAACAGATTAACCCTTTGGTGAATGTTCTATCTAAATTGTTTATGAATGTGTAATATCAAAGATGGTGATTTTCAGGTGAGGTAAAAATATAACAGACACTGAACACTATTATTTTCATATTAAAATTTTAAATCTAAGTTTTTGAGTTTTGCACTTGTTTTTCATACTTTCGAGTCTAAGATTATCCACTGTGATCATTGTCAATAAAAACTGGTAATTTCCCAGCTTTGAAATAAACAAATCTCAGATATCATGGAGGAGTCTGGCAACTACATGTATTTCATTAATATTCTGAAGGGAATTCCTTTACTTTAAAGTTTCCACAGGAAAGTTCCATAAACAGATTTCCACCTTAAATCCAATAATACTTTGCTATGAAATTTTGTATAGAACTTTCACGACACCTGAGCGGAACACATAACATTGAAATTGTTATTCTCAAAATTATTCTCATTTGGAAATTTTCTGCATAATAAAGTGAGAAATGTTTGATGTTGGTTGACATATGGAATGGCTACTTTGTCATCACTCCTGTTCTGATTCTAAATATGTGACATAACCGAGATTGACGTATATATGTTTAGAGGGTGTCGTCGGTAACAGAAGACGCTTGTACTTTTAGAATACCTGGCCTAAATATCTTTTTCTTGTTGATATACAAGAAGTATGTTGTGTTGATATTTTCTATTGTCATTGTTATGTCATTAGTTTGACCTACTGCATGTACTTATATTCACATGAAAAAATAATACATTATTTTTATGTCCAGTTTTCAGAGAAATTAATCTCAAGTTGAATAAATTTGAAAAATACCCTAAAATTGATTTGTTTTCACTATCATAATCGTAATTAAAGAGACGTTGATTACTAAGTTCTGCCAACTCATTATTACCATGTATAAGCATGTCATTTTGAAATCGTACGTCACATAACATCACTTCTAGACCTCTAATTGGTGTATAAATCAAATAAGAAGGGTCTGGTCTTACAAGCTTCCCAATAACTTCTATGTTTCATCTTTGTGCATTCGTTTTAAATTAGGCCCTGACGTATCGTCCGAAACACTAGTCTGACGTGTGATTCTTGCCTTCCTTCTTCGTCTTTCCTTCGCTTGGTCCATCTCCGGCACTTGTTCTACATGTACATTAGACTCCGTATCCGAATCTATAATAAACCAAAGAAGAAATCGTTGTTATCAAGGTAATTAATTAAATCACCACAGTATCAACCAGAGGGATCTTGGCGCCCACCATTGAATGATCTTCATAGGTTCCATGTCAGATTGATCTTTTCTCTACTTTTCCCTTCCTCTAAGTCTTACTAATCTGTGTAAATTCAGAAACAGCCCTCTATAGCTAGTACTTTCCAAACAAGGGGAACCTATATATAAAATTTAAGATTTAGCGATAATGGCTGTCTGTCGACCATGTTGTTTTTGGATTGGTCCCAATATGCAAAACTAGGCACTGAGGGGAACCTACATATGAAATTTGAGAAAGATCTCTTCAGTACTTTCTCAGAAATAGCGATAACAAACTTCAATTATCAAAATCCAAGATGGCTGCCTGTCAGCCATGTTGTTTTCTGATTAGTCTCAAAATGCAATATGCATAACTAGGCACCGAGGGGAACCTGTGTATGAAATTTGAGAAAGATCCCTTCATTTCTTTCTGAGAAATAGCGATAACAAACTTCAATTGTCAAAATCCAAGATGGCTGCCTGTCGGCCATGTTGTTTTCCGATTGGTCTCAAAATGCAATATGCATAAATAGGCACCAAGAGGAACCCTAGTTATGAAATTTGAGAAAGATCCCTTCAGTGCTTTCTGAGAAATAGCGAGAACAAACTTCAATTGTCGAAATCCAAGATGGCTGCCTGTCGGCCATGTTGTTTTCCGATTAGTCTCAAAATGCAATATGCATAACTAAGCATCAAGGGGAACCTAAATATGAAATTGGAGAAAGATCCCTTCAGTACTTTCTGAGGAATAGCGATAACAAACTTCAATTGTCAAAATCCAAGATGGCTGCCTGTCAGCCATGTTGTTTTCTGATTAGTCTCAAAATGCAATATGCATAACTAGGCACCAGGGGGAACCTACATATGAAATTTCAGGAATATCCCTTCATTAGTTTCTTAGAAATAGCGATAACAAATTTCAATTGTCGAAATCCAAGATGGCTGCCTGTCAGCCATGTTGTTATCCGATCAGTCTCAAAATGCAATATGCATAACTAAGCACTGAGGGGAACCTACATATGAAATTTGGGAAAGATCCCTTCAGTACTTTCTCAGAAATAGCGATAACAAACTTCAATTGTCAAAATCCAAGATGGCTGCCTGTCGGCCATGTTGTTTTCTGATTGGTCTCAAAATGCAATATGTATAACTAATCACCACGGGAAACCTACATATGAAATTTCAGTAAGATCCCTTCATTAGTTTCTTAGAAATAGCAATAACAAATTTCAATTGTCAAAATCCAAGATGGCTGCCTGTCGGCCATGTTGTTTTCCGATTAGTCTCAAAATGCAATATGCATAACTAGGCACCGAGGGGAACCTGTGTATGAAATTTGAGAAAGATCCCTTCATTTCTTTCTGAGAAATAGCGATAACAAACTTCAATTGTCAAAATCCAAGATGGCTGCCTGTCGGCCATGTTGTTTTCCGATTGGTCTCAAAATGCAATATGCATAACTAGGCACCAAGAGGAACCTACATATGAAATTTGGGAAAGATCCCTTCAGTTATTTCTGAGAATTAGCGATAACAAACTTCAATTGTCAAAATCCAAGATGGCTGCCTGTCGGCCATGTTGTTTTCCGATTGGTCTCAAAATGCAATATGCATAACTAGGTACCAAGGGGAACCTACATATGAACTTTGAGGAAGATCCCTTCAGTACTTTCCGAGAAATAGCGATAACAAGAATTGTTTACGGACGGACGGACAGACGGACGGACCACGGACGCAGGGCGATTTGAATAGCCCACCATCTGATGATGGTGGGCTAAAAATACCATCCGAGAATTTTTGGGGTTAATTAAGGCAAAATAATTGATAACTTTGCCTGTTTTATACAGTATGTGCTCCTCCCACTAATATATATTTACGCTAGTTTAACTGTAATGGAAAAGAAAATTTCTCAAGGAATTGACCCCTTACGCTTCATGAAGTAATATCCGGGACACCTCATGGAGATACACTGGTAAAAAGCCTTTTTCCCCTTGTGATTTCATCTTTTAAAAGCACCTGATAGAAACTGGACTAACCATGAAATGTTGACTGATGTGATATGCAAAATTTTGACGCAGAGGCAGATGAACATACTTTGACTTGCAATAAACAGAACCATCAAGTGAAAATTTCAAATAAAAAAGATATTACCATCCTCGGAAATAGTGTCTGCTCTACCCATTTTCAGCAGATTGTCTCTCTTTTTTACGCTCAATTCAACCTTCCTCAGTTGTTCTGTGGCAGAGATGACTCCGTCCTTGTCCATACTGTATTCTAGTGACGCAGACTCCAAACTAGATCCTTGCCACGCTTGACGCCTCTCCGCTCCTCTGTCAAGCACACTGTCTTGCAAATTTTTCATAGCTTCTGGCATCTCAATACTTTTCTGTGACACTAGTTCTGATCTACCGAATACGTCCATATCCAACGAACTCGACTGTCGCGTAATTGATGGATTGTGTGCTTTTCTGTCCATATCTCCTTCGATTTCCTCATTCTGCTGCTGATCATGGACCAAATCTTCATAACAAGTGGATTTGTTTGATATTGGGACTGAAACATCTTCATTGTCATCATCTTCATCTACTTCCATCTTAGTGGAGAGGTCCAGTTCTGGAATGTCAATAGACATATCTGTGATTGGCAATGGTGCATCGTCTTCTTCCTTGTCCTGTTTATTTTTGAAGAAAGACCCATCCAAGATACTGGTGAAATCAACAGCAGCTTGCTTTTCATCAAACAAATTGGGCGGGATTCTATCCTTGACTGCCATGTACTGCTTCTGATGCTTGATTGTATTGAAACCATCACTCTCATCGTCCGAGGAGGAGGAAGACGATTCAGACAATTCAGGCAAATCTATGTCAGAATCATCTGAGTCATTATTAGATGGCATGATGGTTGTTCCTCTCGAGTTAAGCACAGCATACAACTCACTTTGTGTTAAACGAGCTTTTGTTGTCTCTTTCATGCTCCGCCGTCTGTCAATGTCTTTCTGGTAAACTCCATACTCAAATTTCTGTAAGAGACCAGTACATAATTTCATGAAACAGCAAGGTTCCTTAGCAGTCACTTAGTCATTTACCTATAACTTGCCAGATATGAGTTTGGTTTGCATAATCAGCGACGGGATAGTGGCACTATTTTAGGACAATTCAGCACTAAAGATTCTGCAGACGGTACTGTAAATTCAACTATTTTGTTTTTTCTATAGCAACTATCTTTGATTTTCAGAACGATAGTTCTGACCATCGCACACAAGTTGCACTCTACGTTTCGTGAAAATGTTCAACATCTCATTGTTTGAGTTTAGTACAATACAAAACGTAACTGTGTTTCAAAACCGAATTGAACAATGTCGGCTTGCAACAAGATCACTCCTAAAATCCACTTAATATTCAAAAACAATTTTGGTTGTTATAAACTCGCATTCAAATTGCTACCATACATAAGCATCATTTCAAACTTCTAAATATAAACAAACGCATATTTTATGAATATTCTTCTTTGATTGTAAGAGCAATAAAAACCTTAAAAATAATATCTTAATGCATTTCCAAATAGTTCCTTAGCGTTAATACTTTTCGACAAAGATGTATCCCAGCTAGGTTAACATAATATCAGTTGCTTTTAACCTTAAAATTGTAGAAACTTAAAATTTCCAAGCACAAACCTGAATTTTGTTGAGAAGTTTATTGAGGGGTTTCCACTCCTTTAGAGTGACATGAACTTTGAAGATTAGGTCCTTGACCTCCGAGTAAAGTCTGTGAGTGATTGGTAGTCCTCCCCAAGTAATGAAGTCCACGATCTCATCGCATCTGGTTTTTGCCTTAAACATGATGTTTATTGCAGGCACTAGAGAGAAATATAGAAAAGTATATAATACATTAAATTTCTAGAAGACAATTGATTTTGCAATGTATTCGCCTAACAATACACTAGGCCTTATTGCCTGCATAGTTCACATTTATATTTCAAAACAATGAGAACTTTAATGTTAGAAATATCTCTATGTTTATACAACATGGAGTCAAAATCACTAAAGGTCACTTAAAATCAGATTGAAAGGCAAAGTCTATGGATGGACAACAGATGTTCATCTCCAGCATAAGTCAATGGTCTTTCAGACACGGTGCACTCAAATATATACATTGTAGATAAAAGCATATATATCAAAATCAATTTAAACACCTATGACAGCTTTGAATTAAAGAAATAAGTATCAAATCATATTTGTTTACATGTGATTCTTCATAAACCTCCGCCTTGTCAAATTCTGAATGCATGTTAAGTACACTTCTAGTTTTTGGTTAAACATGTTGCTCAAAAATATTTTCAAAACTAATTATAATTCCCTCATGAATATATCATGTGAAATTTGTTCTTAGGTCAAGCAATAAGCAGTAGCATTACCCTGATTTTTCCTATGGTATAACCAGACGCTCTTCTGATATTGGACTTTGGCCATCTTGAAGGTGACCACTGTGAGCTGTAGGTGTGGAGGACTCATTAATTTTCGTCTTAACATCATTGCATCTTCCACGTCCTTTTCTGCCTTCTCAAAAATGCCAAGGGCAGCATATGCTTCCCCTCTATTCTGAAGGATCTGTGCCTGACCGTCCTGTTTGTGGAGATTCATTTGTATGTTCAGCCGACTACCATTATCGTAGTACTGGATTGATTCAAGGTACTTTGCTTTTGCTTCATCCACTTTTCCAGCTTTTGTAAGAGCTTCTCCTTCTTTAAACAGACATGTTGCCAAATTTTGCACGTACACAGGGACCTCAACATTGAACCATTTTCTGGAGCACTTGGTGATCGTCCCTAATGCACTGTTGTGGTAATGACGAGCCTTCTCTAGATATTCTTCACTTTGTCGGAAGTATGCCCCACCTAGGGCATTGAAAATTTTAGCCAAATATACTTGATAGTTTTTCTTCACTCCTCGGATTCTGAACAAATTTGCTGCCAGTTTCAGATTTTTTATGCATTCTTCACATTGGTATTCTCTGAGAAATAACCTCCCTTTTGCATAGAAAAAACTGCCAATTACAGCAGCCATTGGCAGCTCTTGCCCTTTCACTTGGTGAAGTAAGATATCAATATTTTCCAGTATGGCTTTAGCTTCTTGGTTTCTATCCATGTCCATCACCATAGTAGCCTTATATATCAGCCAAAAGATGTATTCCAGCTGATTCTCCGCCTTCTCCTTTGTCTTTGCTAGGAAGTTGTTCACAAGGCCCCATCTCGTATCATCATACAAAAGTTCATCTGCTATTTCAGAAATTCTTCTGCTCTCCAATATAGTCTCTAGGTTGTCAGTTGTGTCTGAAGCATCTGGTCCTGCCAGAATCTCATAGAAATTTAATACGTGAACACGATCAATACCTAATTTCCCTTGACCTTTCAAACAGTTTTTTTCCATCTCCTCTGCGATCTTGCAAATGACCTTCCGAAAGTGTTGTACAAACTTATACTTTGCTATCTTCATGTCTTGAAGATAAAGGCCAGATTGTTCTTTACTCTTTAAGAGATGAAAGACAAGTGGATGAAGGGAATATCTGGTTTCAAACCTACTAGTATCATCTGAAGAAGAAGCCTCAATGTTCTCTAGAAAATGACGAGACCTCAGATTGAACAGTTTGAGTGATGTTTGTTCTCCAAGCAGACTTTTCTCCCCAAGAACAGCTGCGGCTGCTTCGAGGTCAAAAGAAGCGGTATGAAACACAGATAACCGTACCAAATACCGTTTTTCTTTATCACCCAATGAATCAAAAGTCTTTTCTAGGCACTTGGTTACAGCAGAAGTCCCATCAATGGACCCAACTCGTGACTTCGTTTTTAGGTTTTCTATGAGTGTGTAAGGATTGAGAAGACCGTAGCGTATTGAGCTACACAAAGTGGTGATGGCCAAAGGGCTAAATCCGCACAGCTTCACTATCTTCTCAATCTGTGAGCTTTCAATTTTTTTCTGCAATATATCAAACGAAAAAGATCATTTGATATCAGATATGAGGTACGCTTTGAAGATAACTTGGATTTCTATGGAAACAAGTAGAGTAAATTTCTGGTAATTTTAGGCAAAATCAAACATTGTTGGACTGTAACTTATTTAGATATTGTTTCTTAACTACTGAGTGACTTAAAAGACCAAAGTTGATAAGATCAACGTAGAGACTGGCCCTTCGTTTGTGGGCCTTAACGGTCACCTGAGTCTTTAATATGTAGCTATCTTGATATATTCATAATGTATTTCTAAACAGTTCCTGTATAAATAATAGTAAAGTTACGCCCCAACTCATAATTCTGACCAATTTTGAATCATTTTCATTAAAATGTGATTTTCCTACATAAACTATAGTAAATTTGGGATTTGGGATTTCCACCATGAAATGATCTCTTGATGTGCCAAATCAAGCCTTTATGCGTATAAAGAAGCAGAAACCATTAATGTGCAAATTTGGATGATTTTTGAATTTAGCCATTTTTCTTGCAAGAACAATACCTGTCATTTTTTATCTGATGATCATTCTGTTTCATATTCTTTCATATGCAATGAAGAAATTACTCAATTTGAGATTTTTATTTTTGACCTACTTTTGACCCCATAGCAAGGCCTTGACCCTGACATATTATCTGATAACATGTCATGGAGAAAAGTTAGCCCTGACCACATTCTTACCAACTTCCCATGAAAATGAAACAACAAGAGGCCCCTGGGCCTTCACGGTCATCTGACAAATACTTACAGCAGGGACACACCCCTCAATCAGGTATCATTACCATAAATTGTCTATATGCAGCCAGTTATGTTTCAGAGCAAATTTGGTTTTGATCTGCTTTGGATAAAGGAGAAGCAGCATCTTATAACGAAATTCCAGCCATGTTCACATTTTTGGGCCATGTCCCTCTGTCCCAATGGGTCGGACAAGCCTCATTTATATCAATTAGGATTGCCCTTCCCCAATGATCAAGTCAAACATTAAGAAGGAGTAGCATTTTAAAGCAAAATTTTGGCTAAATTTCCCTTTGGGGGCCTCACCCCTCTGTCCTCAGGGGCCCAACAAGCCTCATTAATAGAAATTATGATTGCTGTCCCCTTATGATGTTTCAAACACAATTTGGTTGTAATCCATTCAGGAGTAGCGTTTAAGAGCAAAATTTTGGCTAAATTCCTCTTTTCGGGCCTCGCCCTTCTATCTCCAGGGATCACAATAGCCTCATTTACATACAAGAGGCCCATAGGCCTTAACGGTCAACTGACAAACACTTACAGCAGGGACCCATCCTTCAATCAAGCATCATTACCATAAATTTCTCTATGTAGCTAGTTATGCTTCAGATCAAATTTAGTTTAATCCATTTTGGCTTAAAGGAAGAACAGCTTCTCAAAGCAAAATTTCAGCCAATTTCCCATTTTTGGGCCATGTCCCTCTGTCCCCATACATTGGACAAGCCACATTTATATCTTTTAGGATTGCCCTTCCCCAATGATGTTTCACACCAAATTTGGATGAAATCAATTAATGTATTAAGGAGGAGTAGTGTTTTAAAGCAATATTTAACCTAAATGTTCTTTTTGGGCACCCCACCCTTATTTCCCAAGGGGTCGGACCTGTCTCATTTTTATAAATTAAAATTGCCGTCCCCTTATTATGTTTCAAACCAAATTGGTTGTAATCAATTAAGGCATCAAGAAGAGTAGCAATTTGAAGCAAAATTTTGGCCTAGTTCCAATTTTGGGACGTCTCCCCTCTGTCCCAAGGGGTCAAACCAGCCTCATTTATACAAATTGTGATTGCTATCCCCTTATGATGTTTCACATCAAATTTGGTTGTTACCCACTGAAAGGTTTAGGAGGAGTAGGGTTTTAAAGGAATAAGTTACAAGTTTTTCTCATTTGGGGCCCCCACCACTCACGCCCTTTGGATCACAGCAGCCTCATTTATATAATGTATGTTTGCCCTCCCCAATGATGTTTCACAACAAATTTGGATGTAATGCAACAAAGGGTTAAGGAGGAATAGGATTTTAAAGCAAAATTTCAGCAAAGTATGGGAAATACGGAAATAGTATGCCCATCCCAATGATGTTTAAAAAATTTGGTAGTAATCCGCCTTTGGGTTAAGGAGTAGCGTTTTCAAATAAAACGTCTTGCGTACGGTGCATTGGCGCATAGGGCACGACGACGGACGGAGCATGATAGCTAAATTTGACTCAAATAAACTCTGAACAAAATTAGTTATCTACAGGTCTTAAATTCCGTAAATGAAATAAAACCTTTAGCAAAAAGGGAATTTCAGGGATTTTTGCTCTGTTCATAATGACAGAAAGAAATAAAGGCCTGTAAAACAAAATCAGGTTTAATTTACTTCATATATAACCAGATTTTAAATAAGAATTTAACTTACTGTGCCAACGCATTTCCTGAAGAGTTCATTTGCCTCACTTGATTTCATTGGAGATAACTCTTTCTCCAGTAGCACGCCAATACCACTGTCCTGCCTTGGCTGTAAGGACCTATTTCCAGACCTTCCTTTGACAAACTTAGACAGTTTGACACGGGATGTCAACAACAGACGTAACTGAAAATCAAAGTATTGAAAGTACTGAAGGGATAAGGTAAAGTTAAAAATATTCATAGTGAAGAGGTTTACATTACTGAAATGTGTTAATCCTCTTAAAAATCACTCATGTGAAACCATTAAATGAAAGCATTCATACAAATTCTGACTTTATGTACTGACATGTGTTTTATGACATGACAAATTGATTTGGCTTTGGACCAAATACTTGTAACTAAATGATGTAAACACCCAACTAATGAAACATTCTCTCAAAATTTACTCCTTTTAAAAAAGATTTTGCCACCAGGTGTTAATACTTTTTCTAGCTTTATTGGACACCTTATATCCAGCTTTTGGAAATACATGTATATAAAAAAAATCCAAGTGTAAAAGCTTTGTTTGGCAAAACACAGATGTAAATGAAAGTAAAACGACATATTGGACTTTTGTTGCAATATCCTTTAGGAACCTAGCTGGGATCTGATCCGGATCTGCACTTCTACTAACATTAATATAACAGAGTTACCTGAAGACAACACATCTTCATTTCCATGTTGTTGATGAAAATCGGCAGAGTAACAATATGTATTTTAACAGTTTATAACGAGAGGCGCAATGTCACAAGGTTCTGGGGCAGAAGAAAATTTCTTATCATTTTTCATCTTAATCCCCACCAAATTCACTTTGTACATTTTCTTATTATGCTTTGGTTTGTTTTGAAAACTAAAATATTGTAGTTTCCTATTACTGAACTTGACTTAAAAGTTATCTAAAATACTTAAAAATGATACAAACTATAAGGGGAGAATGTTACCGCCTTCTCGGTAAATTAGTGGCATGTACCTATTACTGAACTTGACTTAAAAGTTATCTAAAATACTTAAAAATGATACAAACTATAACGGGAGAATGTTACCGCCTTCTCGGTAAATTAGTGGCATGTACATGCTTGACAACAGGTTTTTATAAAAGGCCACTACCGTATATTTCTGTATATTGATGTCAAAACAAAAATGTTATATTTTAAATATCTGAATTCAGCGGTTCGGTTTGGTTTGGTTTATTTTGTTTAACGTCCTATTAACAGCTAGGGTCATTTAAGGACGGCATTCCGTACTTGCGTCATAGATACGAGCTGCAACAGGAGTGCTTGGCGGGATAGATTACCCTCTCCTCATCAGGTCAGCATGTGTATGCTGTGTGCTTCAGCTTGACGACATGTTACAATTGTATCTATAGTCTGTTTCTATTTTTACTTACTTGTGTAGTTATGATTTTATATTTACCTTTGCATACATGCCATACACACAGGAGACCAATAAGGGAGATTGATGATTATTTTAAGGGAGTTATATATATATATAATTAGTGTGCGACATGAATATCAACATTTTTACTCATTTTTAAAGCAACAAACAAATTTTGAAAGTGATAAAGAATATTTATATTTATAGGGTAAAAATGTAATTAGTATACATTCTGTAAAGCTTTTACAATAATAATGAGAGATATTATCAGGAAATAGTCTGTTGTATTTTTAAATAATCTTAATTCAGGAGACATATTTATCTGCAACTAAAAAACATATGGTCCAAAGGTAACAAGAGAGGCAGCCTGAACATGAAACCATTCCTTACTAGATTGTCTCAAGGTAACTATCATTTACACAGCTGTTAATCAGTTACTTTGGGTTTGAAATACTAAATGAATTCTCACAAAAGTTAATTTGTACTAAGTCACATTGCTATATTTTGTCTAATGCACACAAGTCTATGTGTTATAATTTTGCTGGGAAAGCTGCCAAAAAATACAAGTTTAGTGTCCTGAATGACAGTAGGTGTGCATAGCTTAGAGGACAAATACATATATTGATGCGACAACACTTGATCTTTAATAACATTAGATACAAATGTACAAAGTAATATGTCCTTACAATCCATTTGGCTGTAACCAAAGCATTTAGGTGTTGCATAAATAAAAATTAATTTTATCACTATCAAAACACACAAAAAGATCTTACGCAAAATTCCTTTTTACCAAACTGTTAACACCACAAAATAGAAAATAACAGCAGAACAATATCTTATGTTATAATGGCCCTTCCAGTGTAAATACTACTCGGGGGTAAACAAATTATGTGCTAAAATTGTCTCATTGAGAAGTTTTGCAAACAATCCAAATATATCAATAAATAGGGTTGAATAAATCGAGATTACACAAGTGGTTGTTGTATGTGGTGTTCAACCACAAGTTTGTGTGACCTGTTTCCACCACAATACAGTCAAACCTGTCATATGTGACCTTCCAAGGGAGTCAATAAAAAATAAATAACATCAAATATCAAAATCCAAATGGCTGCCTGTCGGACATGTTGTTTTCTGTCTGTTCCCAAAATGTTTAGTTTAACTAGGGACCAAGGGCAACCTATATATGAAATTTGAGAAAGATCCCTTTAGTACTTTTCGAGAAATAGCGATAACAAACTTCAATTGTCAAAATCCAAGATGGCTGCTGGCTGGCCATGTTGTTTTCTAACTGGTCTCAAAATGCAATATGCATAACTAGGCACCAAAGGCAATCTACATATGAAATTTGAGGAAGATCCCTTCAGTACTTTCTGAGAAATAGCGATAACAAGAATTGTTTACGGACGGACGGACGGACCATGGACGCAGGGCAAAAAACATCTGATATATGATAAATTCATTCCAATTTGCTTACAAACTTACTTGTAAACCAAAAAGAAGAAGCAATGAAAATATTATATCAATTTCTCAAAAAAGACTCAAAATATAGCAAAACGTTAAAATTCATGTAATCTATATGATGTGTTGAGATGTCCATACAATAATGCAAATATATAGCAGGTTTTGGTTGAAATATCATTGATGAGAAACTGAGCTCAACATGAAGCTTAACATAAAGTCAAAAGCCCCAGCATCCCTAATTTTCCAGAGTCATTTGACCATAAAATCTGGATACTATTCCATACATGAAGGCTGCGTTGAGATGTCCACTATGTGATCTGACCATACATCAAGTTTGGTTAAAGTTTGACGGATACTTTTACAGAAACAGATTTAAAGTTTCTAAACTCAAAACTTTAAAGTGAAAAGCTAGACAATAAAAAAACACCTGTAGCTTATTCATTGATAAATTCTTAAGAAAACAACCACATGATGCTTATTCCTGTTGCTTATCAAGTGTTATTTTTTCACTAAAACAACCACCTGTTGCTTATCAAGTGTTATTTTTTCACTAAAACAACCACCTTATAGCTTAATTACACTGATTTGTTTAGTGATAAATGTTCACTAAAACCACATGTAACTAACTCAGTAGACTTCTTGTTTAGAACATTACTTCAAAGTGTCATAAAAAATGTTCATCAGTGAAAAATTTGACCTTTACCTTTGACCTTGATACAATGACCTCAAGCTTGGTCAGTATACTCCTTGTTCAACTCTGAACAACTTTGCTTCATCATGTCAATCATAGCAAAATGTTTATTAGGGAAAAGATGCAAACTGACCTTACCCTTTGAGTCCAATGATTTTGACCTTTGACCTTGACTTTTAAGCTGAGCTTGTATTTTTGTGCACCTAACATCTTGACCAAGTTTCATGTGAATCGGTCAATAACTACAAAAGTTACAGCCAGCAGTACAAATTTTGGACAGACAGAAAAAAGTAATCACTATGGCAACCTTATCATCAATACAGGTCCCTAGTAATTACCTGTAGCTTATTTGGTGATAAATGTTTATCAAAACTACCTGTAGTTTATTCAGTGGTACATGTACCTGGTCATGAAAACAACCACCTGTTACTTATTCAGCCCACCAGTAACTTACTCCCACCTACTTCTCAGCTCAAGTTTCTCACTGTAAAATCAGAACAATATTCTCTCCTATATTGATTGAAGGAGAATCAAAATACATGTACATACTCTGCAATGATCACCAAAGTCCTGTAGAAATTCACCAAATTTTGACAGAAATCCTTCCTTAAACCTGGCTATGCCTTCTTTATTGAGTACATCATCAATATTGTCCAGCATAAGAATTCTTCCTATAAAAAAAATCAAATATATTCATGTCACAAAATGTAAGAATCACACAAACCCCTTTCACAGAGTATCAATACAGCAATAATAAGATCTGATCGGTCAAGCAAGTCTTGGTCAATTCAATATTTTAGTTTCCTGAATTATGATTTTGTTACGAATCAATTCAGTTCTGTGTCCTGAATATCTTAGTAAAATGAACATATCCTGATGCTCTTTGAAACCAATATAATTAATATGTCCCCACTATTTGACTATGCCTCTAGATCTCTGTATGAGTATAATTATCATTGATACCTAGATCAACCCCACTTCTCAGTATTTCCCTATTTGGTTGCACTATATCTATTTTGTACAAATTCTTGTTTGCATCACTGATGCCGTGACTTAAGGTATCTGCCTTGGGTATAATATTTAAAGAACAAAGTACCATTTAACCACAGTATAAATACTTATCAAGTCAACTTACTTTGCTTTATTCTGTCCTTTTCTCTTAGAAAGTTCATGATTTGTTCTAGAATTTCATCTTCATCTTCAGCAATCCTTCCTGGACACTCCAGCTTCACAAAGATTTCCCTCAGTAGATCCTGTAACCTTTCCACTTCCCTGTTAATATCAGTTAAATATTGATCAATTAAGATATTATAGTCAAAAAGATATATCAGTTTTTATATACCAATATTGCAAATTAATGTTAACAATGGATTATCAAGGTAAAATATATTTCATTTTATGGACCCTTAAAACATACATACTCATAACTATATATAATTAACATTATCTTGAATTGGTCCTTTAGGTTATTGTGAATTGATTACTTTGGTCCTTATATACAGGTCAGCATCACATTAAATTCATTACCTTGGCCCTTTTATACAGGTTAACATCACATTTAATCCATTACCTTGCATTTTTAATTGGTCCTTATATAAAGATTTACATCATTGTAAATTCTTTACCTTGGTCCTTATATACAGGTTAACTTTACAGTGAGTTCATTACATTGGTCCCTGTACACAGTTAAACACTAATCACAATTTATTAATCAGCATAACATTGGTGTTTATGTACACAGTAAACACCAGTATAAGCATACATAAGTCTCCACCATTATCAACACACCAAATTGGTCCTTATATACAAGTAAACACCAACGCTAAATACATAAAAAGTTAATACCTTGGTCACTACATGTATACACAGGTATAGTTAAAGCTAATGATACAGTTAGTCTAAGACAGGTATGCTGCCATAGTGCATTACTTAGGTTGTTACTTGATTACAGGCATGAATATGAGTATTGTACACTTATACCTCAGTTCAACAATGACAACCCTCCATCGACGTTTCATGAGCCTACAGATGTGATTGGCCAGAGTTGTTTTTCCTAATCCACCCATTCCACAGATACACACACCTGTCAATAAAAATCTGTAAATTCCAACATCGACAAACATCAATTAAGTTCTAACTGCACAAACATTTAACAACTTAATGCATTTCACCCCTTGACCTGTGACGTGGAAGCAAATTTTGTGAAATTAGCTCACTTGTAAGAAGTAACTTGTAAGTTGAAACATATTTTACTGTCAAGAAAAAGAAAATTGGACGTGACACAATTTACAACAACTTACAATACACCCTCTCCTGACACACAATAAAACAAATACAACATACAATGGCCCTTTAGACACATCATTAATCATTGATCGTATGCTGTACATTTCTAATTATGTATGTGTCTGAAAATACCTGGTGTTAAAGTTTCTAATTTTGGTATACCTTTGAACCACAGAATAAAACTTGTACTCAGATTCTAAAAGAATTGAACAAAGGAGAGTTATAATAATGATTCAGAATGGAATGAGAAGGATCGTACGCAATGTAATACTCGAAACACCTTGGCCAATTCTCTTCCGACATCTAACCTCGGACGTAGCATGGGCATCACCTTATTGACTTTAGATTAAAGATACATAAATGGCCGAGTAGTTACGAATGGCAATGTAACTATATAATACCTCTGGTCCCCACAATGAAAAAAATGTTTATACAATCTGAAAGCAAGTGCTGTATTTCTCATTCCAAAGTCTGAAAATAATTTACCATTTATCTACTCCAGATATTCCAGCTAGACATACCTTTGTGAATTCTACCATCCTCTTCAAAAGTCTTTTTTATTTCATCGATGTACTCTTTTCTCCCTACAAAGTTTCTGTTACTACGTTCATCCTCAATCTCCGCCCTCCTGTACTCCTCAAGTTTTTCCTTGTGCTGCCTCAGAGCTCCAGCGACTGACACCATTCCAAAGTCTGTATGCAAACCTAGCTGGTCCATCAACACAATAAGAAAATCCACAACGTCTTCTGGCAACATGTTGTTTTCCAGTATTGAAAAGTATTCACTCCCATTTAGAGGTGCATTTCCTCCACCGAGGTAGTCTTGTGAATACTGAAGAACACTGTTGAAAACATCGGGACTGGAGTCAAATTCTCCAATAAGGGCATGCCTTATTATGTCCCAGCTTTGGACTTCAGTCCTGCTCCCCATAGATCCACCACCTTCAAACATCGCCATCTTCTTCACTAGTTGTTATACCTACAGTTGTAAATCATCATCATCATCATCATCCTCACCACCACCACCACCACCACCACCACCACAATCATCATCATAGTCATCATAATCCTCACAGTCATCATCAATCATCATCATCATCAATAATCATCATCATCATCATCATCATACACAGAAAGTCTTATTACTTAAGCTACATTTTGGATATTGTGGACATGGAAATGGATGGGTTTTTTTATTGATAGGTTGACATATTACATAAGTACAGGATAACACACATGACGTGGAGGTGGGATAATAATTTATCTTTCATGAAATGAGAACTGCACACCTGGAAAACACATAGTAGAACCATATAGTGACACTGACACATTAGGAACAGTACAATTGTCTTTAATCAATATTACTTAAATATGGGTTTACATACTTTTTTAACAAAATGACGGATTTGGAAAACAAAATGAAATCTATTCTGTGCATACCAGTATTTATGGAGCGAAGACGTTTTTGAAATTGAAATAAATAAGAAATGACTCAATAGAAATAGATCACGATGACATCCTCATTAAAGTTTTGAGTTTATGAAGCAGTCTATAGCCTTACCTTGATTACATTGTATCTCCTATTGTTCTACCTTTCACACTTACATTTGTAGTATCACTAATGGCCAACAAAATACCTTACCTGTATACCTCAAAATTCAGAATGTTGGCTAAGTGAGAAGACACCGACAAGTCAGAGGAGTGTAAGTGTCACCATTAACACTTAATTAAACGCATTGGAAGCCAATGACAGTTAGGGAATAGTAAATTACTTATTGTCGACACAGTTACTTTCACTTTCCGTTAGATTACCACGGTTTTTTGTAGGAAGTGCTCTACAGTACGAACAGTCACGTGTACTTCTTGCAAACTCTTAGGTGAAATGCACATCTGATACTCCACGAATGTCATTGTGATGTTAAATTAAACATGTCGATCACTAAGGTAAATACATGTACAACTGCGTAATATTATGCATGTCTGGAATTCTTGGAACTCTACATGAACTTGTACATGTGTGGGTGTGTTCGACCCAGTAAATGTGAAATATGATATAATATTTTAATCAAATAAAGCAAAAAATATCAATGCAAGAAAAAGATCACAGGACAGGTTTGATTCTATTTTGTTAGGAAAATGTGTCAAGAAAGAAATATAAACAAATATAATGTTTTATAGATAATCCTACTTTCGTTTTCCAATGACAACCGAATCGAATAAGTGCAGTCCCTACGGTTGGACTGGTTGGACTTGTTGAATCGGTATTGTTCGTTAATGAAATGAAGACGGATCTGGTGATTATATATTGTTTTCTGACGAGCCTTCAAAAATACTTCAAAGACATGTATTTTTGCAGGCCCGTCAAGATATATGTTACGAAATACATATATATGTATTTTAAAAACTGACGAACTGGTTTAAGTCCTACTTCGAAAAAATCCACCCAATACAACCGAAGCTACGGTACTTAGAAATAAATACATCAGATTTCAAGCCTGGGGGAGTTCAGAACCTTTCTCATTTATATGTACTCTATATGTTATTATTTTATAAAAACGAGTCAGGCACCTGTGGTTGAATCGGTGTTGTTCGTTAATGAAATAAAGACGGATCTGGTGATTACATATTGTTTGATGACGAGCCTTCAAAAATACTTTCAATGCATGTATTAACATTTGCAGGCCCGTCAAGATTTATGTTACGAAATACATATATATGTATTTTAAAAACTGACGAACTGGTTTGTCCGCATAAACGAACAGCCCTTAACATTGTAGGCTAGTTCGTTTCGGTCGTTCTGTAATATCTGTAATAATTATTCCTATGAATTTTAATGAGTGTATAGGCCTAGTGTGTGTACGTGAAGTTACATGACGGGGTTGATATAACTGTTTCTGGAAAACTGTTCTTAATGCGTGCTGCTCTCACAGTGAAATATTTTTTTCTTGTTGTGAAATTGCCCGTTGTGGAAAAGCTTTTTTTGGAAATCCCTCTGGCACTGTGTTTGTGGGACATGTTTGATCACAGTTTTATATATAAGGTACAACATACCTGGTCATAAACTCCACTGATCATTTTGTTTACCTCGATCATGTCTCCCCGTTGAGATGACTCATGTCATATTTAAGTTCGGGAGGGTTTATATCAAATGGTATACAAATGTATATGTATCTAACGCGGCGGAACGGTTTACAAAAAAAAGAGAAGTTAAATACGTCCGTCCTTGTTTTTTTTGTACTCGCGTCCGTTGAAAGGATCGAACTCCCCACCCCCTCTGATTTTATGTGTATTGTGTGTGTGTTTAGGGGGGAGGAGGGGGGCTAATAAAGAAGATCAGAATAATAATATGCAACTAGAGACCGTTTTTGTGGACGAAAAATGAAATTTCCCTCCTCCCTTACTATGCATCAATTTCTATGTCCCCCACAATGAAAGGGGACAGGGACATCTATGGCAAGCCGTTTTAACATTTAATCCCATTTCCTCTTAAGGTAAAATATGCACAGAGTGACTTTATGGACATATGGTCAGTTTTATTTACCTTAAGATGAAAAGAATTTCACTTAAGGGACAAGTATTTTGCATTATGTCTGCACATAATTTTTTTTCACTTAAGTGAAATTCTTTTTGTCTTAAGGGATATTAACATTTATTTGCATTATGTTTTATTTCACTTAAGTGAAATTCTTTTTTCACTTAAGTGAAAAAATATCCTCTTAAGAGGAAATGGGATAAAATGTTAAAACGGCTTGCCATAGACATCTAACTTACCTCAGGAACTGCAGATCCGATCATCGCCAAACTGTGTTTCGGGGTGAAATGGCAGCGGGGGCATTTATGCCTTACAGACATTTTCCTTTTTTTTTTCTTTTTTCACTCAATTGACCTTTGATATGTAATTCAAGGTCGTACTTCACTTGTCAGTGATGGTAAAGCTGTACAGTAACTTTCATTAGAATATCTTTACCGTTACGGTTTAAATGTTGTCAGATAAGATATACACTTTGAACTGGAGATTAAAGTGAAAGTGACCGTACGACAGTGCATTGCACATCGCCTCCTTGTAATGCAAGTAGATCTACACTGCCAGATTTGGCAAGATATTTCCAATAATTTAACCTTTGACCTTGAGGTCAATGTCACAACGATCCAATGACAGCACACTGCACTTTGTCTGTGGGTGATTATTGTATTCAGAAATATGCTGTCCTAAAGGTTAAAACGTTATCGCCCGAACAAGAATTATTGAAAAAAACAGCACTTCTTTGACCTTGAAGTCAAGGTCACAATGATCTTCAGTAGTCCACTGATCATCCTGTTTTAAGGATGGAACTAAAGTAAACGTTTGATCAATATATCTTCAAAACCATAGAAAGTTTGACCTGGACAAGGAATTACTGAAAGAATTACACATCGGCTTCGGTAACACGGTATGCTTCAAGTTCCATAAAGATATCTTCAACGGTTTAGAAGTTATGACCATGACAAGAAATTATTGGAAATTCGCAGTTATTTGACCTTTGACCTTGAGATCAAGCATGGAGAAAAGTGTCCGTAATCTAGAAACATCAACTGACCAAATAACATGCAATGTTAAGAAATCAAAATCGAGGGACTCGACAGAGAGGAACTTTCACGATACTGACGGTATCAATCATCTCATAATGGCATCAGCACTGTCTAAATCAGACATAAAACATGTAATACACATCGGAAAACCATTCCGGACGGAAGATTAGAACCAATCAAATTAGCATTTGGAGACAAGACTGAAAGAAAACAATTAGTAAGAAGAACTATTGTATATTAAGCAGGACAAGTGGATCGAATCGCTAAAATCCATCATGTTGCAAGACTTAAGATCCTGAGAGCAGAACTGAAAGCAAGGAAAGGATGGTACGAGGGTGTTTACATCCGGGGAATTTAGCAGCAATGCCATTCAATGAAATGATATGGATTTAAGTTGATCTAACGAAAATGATAGATTATTGATAGGAAATGTATACAAATGCCGATTACATGTTTCTTTCTAATGCAATACTGTCACTGAACGTTTACCAATTAACACTTTGATTGCATAAATATCCCTCAAATGAATCAGTTTTTATTTCGTTTTCCACACGTTTGTGAAGTGAACCTTTGCACTCAGGTCAAGACCACGATAGAATGAAAATGACTTTTCCACTCATGACCGATGTATTTTTCACTGCACTTCTTAAAAACTTTGATGAAAACTTCAGCTCAAATTTTCGGTTTTTATTGCCGAAATCGCCATGTTTCCTGTTTAGTTGACCGCTCATGAGAAAAAATGGGGTCCGACATACTTAGATGTACATGTATTCCAATCTCTTTGGTACGTAACGGGGTGTATATGTATGTCATGTAAAATCTTGACGGACCTGCAAATGTTAATATAGACTTCGGAGGGTCTTTGTCAAGGCTCGTCCGAAAACAATATAAAATCACAAGGTCCGTTTTATTTCATAAACGAACAACACCGATCCTACTGGTCCAACCGTTTGGACTTCAAAAACGAAAACGGCCTTTGTCTCTTTTACAAATCGCTATGTAATCATTCATCACTGTTATACATCTCGTAGAATTGTTTATTGGTGTCAAACTTAAACAGTACAAAAATATAACAATTTTATGAATTATAAAAAATATTTTGAAAAGACAGTTCTCGAGTACATATCATGATTTATTCGAAATGCCAATCGTCTAATATTCACAACACTACTTGTTACGGGAATAATCTCGTGGAAATGTTCTCATAAACCAGACAACCCATAAACCCACAGTGGACCAAGGGGATAGCGATGTACAGTGATTGACCGGAGAAAGACAATAATAGCTGTTGGCCCTTGCTCTTCTCACTAAACGTGGCTTTTGTATGACCGTTTGTTATGAATATGCATGATCGGAAGTTCGACATCAATGAATCAGAGTCATTTTGTATAATGACAATCAGAAAAGGACAATCTGTTTTTGAAAGGCATTTTGGCGATTCAGGTTTTCAAAATCATCTTCTGTTTCAAGGGTGTGTACTTTTTTGCAACTTGATCTCATTAATTTCCATGCATTTGATTTGCTGAGGAAACGAATGTGCACCATTATAGAGAAAATAAAACGTATTCAAAAATGATAAAAGGGGGAAAACTAATTTACAAAATATAGATTTAAATGGATACCAAATGTAAAGGTGAAACGAAAATAAGATCTCCCCTTCGACGGAGCCTGCCTTTTATCAAATCTAGGTCAAATCAAAGTTACGTCAAGTCTACAAAATGAGACCCACCAGGTATATTAACGGAACCACCAGGTATATCAATGGAACCACCAGGTATATCAACGGGACCATCAGGTATATCAACGGAACCACCAGGTATATCGACGGTACCACCTCGTATATCAATGGAACCACAAGGTTTATTAACGGAACCACATGTTTATCGACGGTACCTCCAGGTATATCAACAGAACCACCAGTTATAGCAACAGAACCACCAGGTATATCAACGGAACCACCAGGTACATCAATGTAACCACCAGGTTTATTAACGGAACCACATGTTTATCGACGGTACCACCAGGTATATAAACAGAACCACCAGTTATAGCAACAGAACCACCAGGTATATCAACGGAACCACCAGGTATATCAACAGAACCACCAGGTATATCAACAGAACCACCAGGTATATCAATGGAACCACCAGGTTTATTAACGGAACCACATGTTTATCGACGGTACCACCTGGAAGTTCAATGGAACCAAAAGGTATTTCAACGGAACCACCAGGTATATCAACATAACCACCTGGTGTATCAACGAAACCACCAGGTAAATCAACAGATCCACCAGGTATATCAATGGAACCAAAAAGTATACCAACAGAACCAGCAGGTATATCAACGGCACTACCAGGTATATCAACGGAACCAAGAGGTATATCAACGGAACCACCAGGTATATCAACGGAACGGAATCGCCAGGTATATCGACGGAACCACCAGGTACATCAACAAAACCACCAGGTATACCAACTGAACCATCAGGTATATCAACAGAACCACCAGATAAACGAATGGAACCACCAGGTATATCATTAGAACCACCAGGTATATCATGAGAACCACCAGGTATATCGACGGAACCACCAGGTATATCAACAGAACCACCAGGTATATCAACGGGACCATCAGGTAATATAGACGGAACGGAATCACCAGGTATCTCAACGGAACGGATCCATCAGGTATATCAACAGAACCACCAGGTATATCAAAAGAACCACCAGGTAAATCAACAGAACTTAAGCTATATAAGCATAATAATTTCCATCCCGCTTTATTGAATGTCCTTTTCATAGGTAGTTACATATCTGCTCCCACAGCACACAGTGTTAAGATATCACATATAATTCGATATTCAAATGTTTGTGTCCCTATATCTCGATGATATACGTTCGATTAATGACCGAAAACTAATGTATACCAAATTGTTTCTTGAGATATGGGCTGATGAATACCATGGGGGAATATTGTGGCCACCATTTCCGGTGAGTTTTCTCCTTGTTTTTCTGGTGCGCTATGAGATTAATCTATATTAACTGGATGGAGCCAATGAATAAGAAGACGTTTCCCCTTGCGGGACGTATGGTCTTAATTGTCTCGTGTTAATATTCTTTTGTCTTTTGTCCTCGATCATCGATGATGAGTTGGAAAAACGGTTTTGTTAAATTTTTGATATTCTTGTTTTTTGTCAGTATATGCATACATGTACGTGGCAGCTAAACTGCATGTCGTCTCGTCACATTGCCTCTGGGATTATTAACCTATTAACAAGACAATATGTTTTTATTTGTAAGAACAACGAGCATACGAGACAAAAATTCTTCTTATCTCTCCCGATCACGTGGTCCTTTATCGCATTCCTTAATCCTCCACAGACTGGCTGACACGAAATCACGTCACAAGTCCATCACAACCACCTAGTTACCATGGAAACTGTATCTGACATTTTGCCTGGGTCATTTTCTATTCATATTTTGGGACCGTTTAAGAATGAAGAAATGACAAGGATTTAGGACCTAAGCCTGGACCATCCAATCAATATTGACCTTTTCATCACGAAGACAAGTTTGGAGTGGCTACGGTCGGAGGAATGTTAATGTACATTTCCTGTATATCGCATACGAATAACATTGATTTTGAAATCAATTAAAATGGAATTATGTATTAACTAAAATAATACGAGCAATGTACACTCTTGGAATGCTTTTGCGTTTTTAACACATCAGCATTTTCCATTTGGTTCGTACATAATTCCCGAAAATATCATGGTTTTGATGTTTACTGGCTCTGGGGTGTGTCGATCGCAAATCTATACACGTTGTCAAAAAGTGATTAATACTATACGAAATAAATTAACTGACATCCCGTTAAACCAGTCGTTATGTCTGTGTATAGTGGTACGTTCTTGATTCGTATACTTCAGAAAGGTACGGCGGCCGAAACGGACTGAGAGGAAGAGGAACTACATTGATGTAATACGATTTCGTCGACGAATCATTTTCACGTTCGGTGTGACATTTACCCATGTATCGTTAGTGAACCTAACGTAAATCCAGGTAATGGAAGCATAACCAATGCCCGACAAACGGCTGCGATTTCAAAAAAGCAAATTGAAGTTTAAGTTTAAGCAACTTAACATGGTCAAGTGTAGCTTAGATTTCTTCTCCATCAAGAAATACAGGCCATAAACTGGAAGAGGTAAACGGAAGCCGCCATGATAAAAAAAAACAACACATTTTATTACATTTTTGTGGAAAAAAAATAAATCTTCGATGATGATGTCGTTTTTATAAAAAGATAAATAGTATATGGTCTAACTCACGATAATGTTCTGTATATTATTGGGGAGTCAATTCATCACTGCGCTGACCTATTAAAATTTCAGTCAGTTTAGGTAAATTTTATAAACTAAAATTGTAAAATTTGTTTTGGCACTAGTTATTACAACTTATGAAATCATCTTCCGACATACTGTTAATCACAAATTCAGGTGTTCGCTAGAAATTTGATAGCGCTGGTAATAATCCTATATTACTATGGTGGATGGTTAGACCCATTTTTTGCTTGTTCACCTTTTCGGCCTGGAAAACTTTGTCTTTTCGATATTTTGTTTTACCCAACAGCGAAACATCGCCGTTTTACTTTTTTAAATGACGCTTTTTTTGGGTCTCCGTAAAAAGTGCCATTTAAGAAGTTAAAACGTCATTTATTCGCTGTTTTGCCGTTTTACAACAAAGTAAAAATGGCCGTTATTAGCCACAGTAATACATTACGGTCTAAAGAATCGTTAACGGAGAGGACATTGCAGGTAAACAATTGTTTGTTGTTGTTGGTAGACACAAAGCCAAGGTAAATCAAGACTTTGTTATTTGAAATTAAACTGAATTGTCTATTTCGTAGTCGAGTGGAAGACTGGAACACTTTGTCGATGGTTAAACAAATGCTGCTTTTCCGAATTAATTCAATATAGGCCAAAGATACTAGACGACCGACATCAAACTGCCTCCGAGTTGTTAGATGGTGAAGCAATATTTTTCACATATGACACTTATAGCTTGTTACTACTGTCACGGTAGTATAGTCAAGATAGCAACAGCTCCGATAAAATATAGTTATGGTCGATTGAAAACAAAAATACACTTTTGTTTATTTTTTACGTGTTACGAAAAGTAACCCTCCAAAAAAAATTGAGCTTCTAATTTTATGTCTAAAATAAATCGTGCCCCACTTCTATATTTTCTAAGTAACTTTTTCTCTCATGGCCGACCTTTTAAGGATGTTATTATGATTTGTTTCATTTGTTGGTGTTATTTATACATATTTCTATATCGTGGGTGCCATTTTATGAATTCTAGTGAGAATCATTGTTCACGCTGTCGGCGTTGTATCATATATAGGTACGTACGATAATATATCACACATTTTCTATTATCAAACACACTGAATGGCAAACACATTGTGTGTTACGTACAATTAACAACTTTCTGTGTTCACATTCGATAGGCTAAAATGCTACCCACTATATCGTAAACAATCTTAACTCCATGCCATATACAACAGTGCTAGCGAACACTAAAATAACTACGTCATATTGCTTGCGTACACCCTTCGAGGAGCGCACGTCATACACCTGCATTGCACGAGCAAATATAAACACGCCTTCACAAACCAACAGCCTTAAGTACAGATCTAAATGCAAATGAGCGACAACATCCTATCGATGGTGCTTTAGGACTCCGTCAGTTGCCGTACAGACCGCTGCCAGAGGAGACCAGTAGTTTACGCTAACAGTGGGATCCCATTCAGGTAAAGTTTCCTTGGTTATTTTACGCATTATATGTTTATGCTCCGACTATTTAAAAAAAATGTATAAACTTAATGTGAATTAAATACCAAACACGCATTTCATATTCAAAAGTAATGAATGACAAATGCTTCAGAGTTTGTTTAAATATTTAGATCTTAATGCCGACCTTTACTCTTGTTTACTCTTTCTCGTTAAATTTTGGCAAAACTATCAATCTGAGTTGATAAACTGATCCAATATAAAGAATATTATCATATTTTTCAGACCCAAGGACCGGTCTCTGTAGCCATTACCGCCTGATTCCAGGGATCTCTGCGTATTTGTCAGTACTGTGAGAAGCACTACCTGGACTTGGTGTATACAAGACCGCTGTTAACTCAATCCGGATCTGTCCAAACCCAAAGTTCTTTCGTCCGAACTACCCACTCGTCAAGCTGGGTAACTGTGTGGAAGCCTATAAGGCCGCGTTACGGACGACAGCCATCTGTGGACGGACAGAAATGGACCGTCGGACGGACATGGAGCGACGATTAGAAACAGAACGCCGCACAACAGAATTAGTCCATGCAAAGACAGAGAAACGTGATGTTAGCAAAGCGGAACAGTTCCGACAAAAACGGAGATGTAAGAGTATAACAGCCCCGACAGTGAACGAGATAGCGGAGTTAGAGGTAATGTGATTCGATAGTAACTGTTTTGTTAAGCGAAAAATGATAATTTGTTAATTTTTCAAAATTTCATTTTAAGTTTATTACCCATTTACGATTGAAAGAGGGAATGTGATACAACATCACCTTTAAAAATGATAAATTGCCGACTTTTAAACTTGATTTTATTTCTTTATCCATTTACAATTGAAGGACATGTGTCATCAGGAAATGGTATGGTCAACGAAAAATGATAATTTGTTAATTTTTCTAAACTTGATTTTAAGTTTATTATCCACTTTCAGTTGAAAGAGGTAATGCGATTCAACATCAGCTTTGATGGTCAACGAAAAATGATAAATTGTTGATCTTTTAAACTTGATTTTAAGTTTATTATTTATTTACAATTGAAGGAGGTAATGTGATTCAACAATAACTGTTTTGGTCAACAAAAAATTTGTTTAATTTTCAAAGCTTCATTTTAAGATTATTATCTATTTAAGAATTTAAAAATGTCAAATGTCAAGTGGTACATATTTATCGATAAATTCATTATTCAATATACTTTATTCTTATCTTCTTCAATTGGACTTAATCATTGTATGTGATATGTTATCTTTGTTTTTTTTGGGATACTGAAACTATTTGAAAGCCCGTAACCACCTAATCTGTAGCTAAGCAACAGAAAATCAGTTATCAGAAATAATTATAAAAATACATTTTCAGACCAATAAAACAGTAAAATTTGGTGTAAAAATTGAAACTTCCTTCCATATAAATAATCATGTATTTCAAGCTATCGCCACAATCACCTCATATTATGAACTTCCATGAAGCCAATCGTCTAAAAACATATATGTCATAAAAAACTTATTTCAGTTCCATCCATCATAACTGTCTTTTGGCAGGTCGGGTTTGATAAAGAAATATAACGTGATTCTGCTAACAGCAATAATTCTAACTATTCAATTCAAAGCTATTTCAAAGCTATTCCTTCTATTCTTTTGAGAAAACAAATATGTAAATTGATTGACAAATGACCATCAGGATTAATTACTTGCATAATATTATCGTGTAACTTTGTGATTGAAAAGGATGAAAGTGATATGCAAAACGCCTTTCTATAAAAGAACGGTTTTATTGAGAAATCTCCGCTTTACTACAAAATAAAGAAGGGTAGCAAAAATTCCAGTATATATCCATATTTAAATATTACATTAATCTGCATAGGGTTTATGATATGTTTGATGTGTTAGTTTACGAAATATATGGTGACAGCTATATATGCTGAACTACTCCAATTACAATTAGTATTTCTTAGTATTAGACATAATGACTTTCTGAATATCCCCCTATGACATTAAGAGGGATTAATGTCATTGTACAACGCCTTCTCCCCTCAAATATAATACTTTCCTCAATAAGACAAAAACTGTGACAGAGAGCGTTTAATAATAATGTCATCTCTCTGGGTTTTTTTTATCAGATGTTAGTAAACAACTTGTACAATAACACGGCTATAGCTTGATTTGGAATACTGGCAGGTAGATGTGTGATCACCATGGCCATATCAACAGGTGGTTGTTACCATAGCTACCAATTTCCCAATATGATGCCATTGGTTATCTGTAAAACCATTTAGTGAGCAGCGATAAATAATATCACTCGTTAATGAATTAGATTCTGTAGCGATTCATATTGAACGAATGTATTATATTAACTTTCTATGTGAGGAATGACACTTCATTATGTGTTACCTATATTAATGGATAACTCATTGTTATAAATGCAAATATAGGTGTTCACTTAGTGACATAAATGTCAGAGGTCACGAGGTGCTAATACTGTTGACCATATCGGGTTCATTATACAAGGTAATGTCACAGACCATTTAGTGCCGTTAGCCAGGAGACCTATAAGAATAAATAAATACTTATATCATAAGTTTTGGTATTGACGTGTCTGTGTTTATTAACCAGGAGCCATTTCATATAAACTTTGGTTTAACTTAAATACCAGAATATATACATATTTATCATTACGAAATACAAACATGTACTGCAAACATATTTATTTTGGTGATAATCTTATTTACTTATTTAAACGGCTCACTAAATCATGACAGCGCTATTATAATATTTTGGGCGAAGTATTATTGATGCGTCAATTTATCACCGTACGAATCTGCTTAAATTCATCTTGGCGCTGAAATGTAAGTGCGCCGAAAGAAGGCGTTTACAGTTAACATTCAATAATAAACAATGCATTGTTATGTGTTAAATTATACCTGAAAATCCACAATGTCCCTTAAACAGGACCGAATGTGTTACATAATAGTTGGTTCCATATTATCCCCATTTCTTATCATTTTAAAGTAAAAGGTAAAATTTATATTATGTATATCGTTTTGTGAGTTTTGTCTCATATCATTTGTGACATACCTGTATGTGCCATGGTTATTTTAAAGTAAAAAGGTAACATTTGCATTTTTTCGTTTTGTGAGTTTTGTCTCATATCATTTGCGACATACCTGTGATGTACCATAGTTGTGTAGCAGACTCATTTTTAAGGATGACAAAACCGTGTCTTAGTGTTCTTTTCTTTTATTCCACTTTCCAATCTATCATTACAGTCGTGCTGTCATTCAAAATACACCCCTATCTATGGAATGGAGGCACTAGTAGTTTTAACTGAACGTTGGCTAGAACTTATACACTGATCAAACGCTCTCCTCCGATACACTATGCTAATATATTCTTGTTTCCTTATTGTGACTGACAGAAATTAGTTCTGTTCCCTTCAAAATCTTTCTTTCCTCTGAATTTAGAATTTCACTCTACTACAGTTATTTTAAAGCAAAAGGTAAAATATATATTCTTTCGTTTTGTAAGTCTTGTCTCGTATTATTAGTGACACACCTGTAATGTACCATGGTTATTTTACACCAGGAAAACCTTAAGAAGATAGACGGAATATACAGTCCGTCGGGTTTAGGTAAAACCACGTCCATCGTATTTACACTCCAGAATCAGGTCGGGTGTCTCATCAAGGCCCTCCGGATATTCCAGGTGAGCTTTTAAAACATATACCATACGGTTTTATTAAAGCCATCTAAACGTTTATATACGCTATATATTAGGAATGACTCTTTATGATCTTAACATTTTTGAACGTTTATATACGCTATATGTTAGGAATGACTCTTTATAAATTATATGATCTTAACATTATATAATCTTATTTTATTAATATTGTGTATAATCTAATATCTCTTAAATGAAACGTTCGGTCAAGTTAATAAACATCGTCATCAAAGCACAACTCTAAAGTACTTATGTAGTTCAATTGCAAAGGTGGTATTCGAACACAATATTAGCAAAACCAATATGAAATATCTGTACACTGTATTTATTTTAATAGTGTTTAAGCACATTGAGTGATTCCCAATAGGCAACCTCAATACTCCAGTGATTGAGGTCACTTTCGATATATGCACCCCTGGACTATGTCATTATAAAATTGACCATCACCTTGTGGCTAAAACGAAAAAAGATAGTTTGTTCTTTGATGTACATAAAACGCATTCCTATATCGTCATACCACCTAAATTCGACTGGCTTTGAGCTAGCTGTCGCTTCTCTATGATCTTCGAAAAGAAGTAGCGATTGGTCAGATACTTTTTCCTAACACCAATCAAAGAGCTTTTTGTGTGCATTCGATTTTGTCATGACATACTCCAGTGGTGCATAGAGTAAACATGAACGTAGCCAATGGAGTGTCGACAATGACAATAACTACTACACACGTCTTCTGTTTCCAGTTGTTAACATACATTTTTTCTATTCTCTAACATTCATTCCAATATATTTTTATGTGTTCCTTTTCTTCTCTAAATGTATACAGTTTTGGCATGTTAGCATCATTTACGAATCTAAAAAGATGAAAAACAATCCTGTATGATGTTGTATTATATCATTATACGGTATATACCAGTAATTGTCTATCAACTATTTATTCATATAGAAAATGACACTCACTAGTGCGTCTCCTGGAAAATCCATAAATGCTTAGTGTTTTTTGCCTACGTTGATATACATGTTTGAATTCGTTTTACATTGTGTTTTCGATTTTTTGCCTTAAAGCAATGCATCCAGTCTCGACATTCTCTAAAAGATTATTCATATTCACTGACATTTTTATTAAAGGAAACAAAGATAACGGAGTGTTCTTAACCTTTTTATTTACTGCCAGACTTATAAGTTTATGAGAACGATATGCCAATACTGCCATTATTTGACATATTCCAGGAAAACCATATCAACGTTGTACATATAGAGTCCCGGAAATCAAAGCGAAGTGACTCCGAGTTTGACATTTACGTGGACCTCGAAACTGATAACATTCGTCTGGAAGAACTAATCAAACGGCTGAAGAAAGAGGTCGCTAGTATCAGTTACAACGACTTGCCCGTACCCCCTTCACCTGCTCCTTCCATACGGCTACCCCCATCAGGTAAGAGACACGTCACAATGACAACTATCCTAATCACTTAAAGGTGGAATTAGTTTCCATACAATTTAACCCATCAATTAAGAGTTCACGGTGTCCAGTAACCATGGCACCAACCCCGATCAGTTAAGGGTGGAATGTGCTCAGCCACCTTGAAATGAACCTATCAGTTATCACGACTTCCGGCCTCATCAGTAAAGGATGGATTGTGTTCAGTACTCATCAAATAAGACTAGTTAGGAATATGTTTGGTAACCATGACATCTACCCTGATCAGCTTAGGGTGGCGTGTATTCACTAACCATGATAGCTATCCTCATCAGTTGAAGACAACGTTATTCGGTTGCAATGATATATGCCCTCCAATTCAGGGTAGAGTTGGTTACCATGGCATATACGCCAAATAGAGTAGGATGGAGTATATTAAGTTACCATGATCTCTACCCTCACCAGGATAGAGCGGAGCGTGATAAGTTCTACGTCATATACCCTTATCGGTTTAAAATTTCTGTTTCTTCAGTAACTATGGCATATGTTCAGTTACTATAGAATATGGTACCTTTATCATATAAACAATTATTACAATCATTTATCTATTATATTCCTTCATAAAATACCCGGTTCACAAAATATATAACCACCTACATACCTGTACATGTTAAAGTTATTAAGGATAGTTTACAAAATTGAAAATGTTTTTAACGTCTTGTTGGTATTTAGCTGAAGATTTGCTTCTTAACGCGCCATGGTTCCCCAAGAAGATTTCTGACCTTGATCATTCAGCCAATCGCGTCCTAATGTATGGTATTGAACTGGATGCTGACCACCCGGTAGGTATCATCGAAAGTTTGGCCGTTCAAAGTATATTTTGAATTAAGACATAATGGAAAGGCAATGAAAAGCTTCAATGCACAATTATATATATATCTGTTATAGCCATATTTGTACTTTAACGTAAAAACCAGCCGTTTGGATAAATGCATAAAATTTCTTCAAAATTGACGTTTAAATCGCTGACATTGCTATGTGCATTTTACAGGGTTTTAAAGACAAAGTGTATAGACAGAGGCGGAAGTACTTCGCAGATATCGCCATGGAATACAAATAGTAAGTATATTGAGTGTGTGTGCTCTTTTTGGGTAAATGACTTGCAGTGTGTCGGCTTGTTGAAGCTACGGTTTTGCTTTCCTCAATTATATACATTGTATCTCAAGGAAATTGGAAGTTTCCTTTCGTTTTATAGGGACGATGTGGTATTAAGTACAGGAATTGTGAAATCAATACTCATGGTGTGGCTATCCAGAACTGTAAAATTAAGTCTTATTAGCAATTTCTAAAATGAAATTTTGTTTCCATTAACAAAGTGCAGTGTATCTTACAGTACTCATTTCAGTGATTTCACAAAGTGGTTGATAAGCTATATTCATAATGTATTAAATTGCTGTGGTAATTATTTATACAATTATAGTATGCTGACAATGATACCATTCTTGGGACACAGTCTGATATCTATTGAAAGAGTGGTTCTTCTGTAAACCTTTAAATTGGTATTACATGTATAATTAACATCTAGCAAATGCGTCATATAGAACGCGAAATGTCACGTGACAGGAAGGGCAAATCTTAGGGATTTTGGGTGATTAGTCCGTTACCATGACGATCAGAGTTTTATTATTTTCCTATGAATTTCAATAACACTGCTAATAAAGGAGCATCGCACTCTGAGATGTGACGAATAGAATTTATTCAAATATCGTTGTCTTTTTATTTCTCTTTCTTTCTCTCCATCTCCATTCTCCCCTCCTGTCTGTGTTTGTGTGAACTGGTTGTCATTTTGAATAAACACAATCTATATATATATATATGTGTGTGATTTGTAACGACGCAAAAGTGTGCTGTACGTCTTTAATACAAAGGAATGAAAAAGAAATTTGCTGAGTCCAATGTATTTTTGTCGTCAAACTCTCCTATTTTTGTACACCGAGATTTGGTCAGATATAAAACGGAATAAAATGAGATCCCCGTCGAGTTATATATGCATGATTGGGCTATCTGAATGTAAGGTTTACAATTGCTTTAGTTTGATGTAATTGGCCTCTGTTGGGTTCGGGCCGGGCTCAGCTCGTCCTCCCTGCCCCAACCTCATCCATATTTATTGGCTTTTAGGCAATCGATGCACATTTCTATTCATAGATTTCGCGTACGGGGTTAGACACAGAGTATGCAACGTCGAGTTTGGTTGCTTCTGTGACATTCAACCACGTCCCGTGTATATTTAGGTTACGTCACCCGCCTTAGGTAATCGGCGTTTAGTCAAGCGTGAACATTTTTTTTTCAGAAATAGCCGGTAACATAGAGACAATATTCTTGGCAATATTCAAAATATGTGTCCAATACGCTGTTGACTTGGTTGTAAAGACTACAGAAAAGCCACCTTCGCAAAGAACAAAAAATTGTAAAACAAACATTCACAGAATTCCATTTAAATAAGTAACATTAAGCTCACTGATCTCCAAGGAGGACAAATTGGTATATTATTCAGCAAAACAAACTACACATTATCTATGTAACTTACTCTTTGATTCATTTATCAGCACCACCGATAATAATCGTGGAAGAAAGCGGATGATTTGCTTATTAGATCTTTTTTTTTAATTAGAATGTGATCATAAACGTAAATTTTAATTGACTCTTGGAAATGACCATAAAGACAGATATTCGTCACACACTTTATTAAACTGGAATAATATTCTGGGAATGTCTTGCACTATACAGATTCAAATCTTTAGAGCTTATCTCTCTGTATATCTATTGTTTTATGGTGTATAGAATACCTAGCCTACTGGTTGTCCTTGTACATTGTTAATCCTCAACGACTTGCTGTAACCATGCAAGCCCCGATTGTTTTTATGCGACTACTAACACGTTTTCAGAATAAACATCTGTATTTCATGTTCTCAAACTATCAATATCCGAAAATGACGATAATCCATATTTTTGTTGTATAATTTTTAGGTCCCATTTTGATATTTCTGTTATGGGTGTCAACACTTTTGGCCTATAGAAGTACATGTACTGATAAGTCCTAAAAGACGGGATTATTTGTATGATGAAATCTTATTACTCAGTACTTTCTGTCCCGAATACCTTTGTTAATTGTTATTTATAGATACATGTTTTGGTAAATCATTTACACGTATATCACTGCTCCACAAGGAGAACATACGTTTGATACTGCAACACTACGGACAATATAAATCTCTCATACTACAATGATATGAGAAGGACTTCTCATCAAATTTCACCTTCCCTTATATATTTTAAAAGTTGTTCAATCCAATTTTGGTTTTCATGCCTTCCTATCTTGGATTATTTGAAACTTTGCATCACAAACGTCCTAAAATGACCATTCCTGATTCGGCATATACACGACAGATTAATCTAGCTGTATAACAGATATCGACGTATAAAGGCGTGTGCAGCAAAGACAAATACGTCGTTGTTCAGCATTTACAAACGTTTCAATGCACTGTCAATTCTGATCTACACAAAGCCGTGTACCTACGGAAATCGATAGGAAACTTCGGTTGTCGCGTACTGAATATTCCGATAGCTTTCCTGATTACAAACTTGTTGTGATAGTTTGTTGGTATAATAGGCATACATTGACAAGAACATTTTTCCTTTGTTTGTTTGAAAGTGAAGTAGTTTGAATCATGCGCAGTACAAATTGGAGAGTTATTTACATAGCAATGAATTCTGCTTTGATTACGAGTTATTCTTACTTCATTTTTATGACATCATATTTCAAACAAAGCTAGGATTTGAGTTTACGGAAACAATATCGTATTATTTTTCCTAAAATAAAAAGATAACTAGAATTTGGATGTCTTTGCCATTATCTAAATCTACCATTGTATCGTTCCGAAATGCGCATCAATTCACTGATTTTAACCCCTCGTAAACTTATAGCTAAATCATAGTCATGTCATAGAAATCAATAATTTGACGAAACTCTGCTACAAGATATTCGTTGTACCTTTCTTTATACTTTTCCCCCTTTACCAGTGGCCAACCTATCCCAAGGGTGGAGTATACCACAGAGGAAGTGAGTACATGGTAAGTTATATCACTTATTGTTATACTCTCCTTGTATGTTGAAACAGTGTTTTATTCCCTCCTTACGTGTTAAAGCTGTGATGTACTATATTTGTGTGTTGAAGCTGTGATATATTTTCTCTGTGTTGAAGCTGCTATATATTCTCGCATTGTGTGTTGAAGCTGTGATGTACTCTATTTGTGTGTTGAAGCTGTGATGTACTCTATTTGTGTGTTGAAGCTGTGATGTACTCTATTTGTGTGTTGAAGCTGTGATGTACTCTGTTTGTGTGTTGAAGCTGTGGTGTACTCTATTTGTGTATTGAAGCTGTGATGTACTCTAATTTGTATGTTGAAGCTGTGATGTACTCTAATTTGTGTGTTGAAGCTGTGGTGTACTCTATTTGTGTGTTGAAGCTGTGATGTACTCTATTTGTGTGTTGAAGCTGTGATGTACTCTATTTGTGTGTTGAAGCTGTGATGTACTCTATTTGTGTGTTGAAGCTGTGATGTACTCTATTTGTGTGTTGAAGCTGTGATGTACTCTATTTGTGTGTTAAAGCTGTGATGTACTCTGTTTGTGTGTTGAAGCTGTGATGTACTCCTCTATTTGTGTGTTGAAGCTGTGATGTACTCCTCTATTTGTGTATTAAAGCCGTGGTGTACTCTATTTGTGTGTTGAAGCTGTGATGTACTCTATTTGTGTGTTGAAGCTGGAATGTACTCTATTTGTGTGTTGAAGCTGTGATATACTCTATTTGTGTATTAAAGCTGTGATGTACTCTATTTGTGTGTTGAAGCTGTGATGTACTCTGTGTGTTGAAGCTGTGATGTACTCTATTTGTGTGTTGAAGCTGTGATGTACTCTATTTGTGTATTAAAGCTGTGATGTACTATATTTGTGTGTTGAAGCTGTGATGTACTCTGTGTGTTGAAGCTGTGATGTACTATATTTGTGTATTAAAGCTGTGATGTACTATATTTGTGTGTTGAAGCTGTGATGTACTTTGTGTGTTGAAGCTGTGATGTACTCTATTTGTGTGTTGAAGCTGTGATGTACTCTGTGTGTTGAAGCTGTGATGTACTGTATTTGTGTATTAAAGCTGTGATATACTCTATTTGTGTATTAAAGCTGTGATATACTCTATTTGTGTGTTGAAGCTGTGATATACTCTATTTGTGTATTAAAGCTGTGATATACTCTATTTGTGTGTTGAAGCTGTGATGTACTCTATTTGTGTGTTGAAGCTGTGATGTACTGTATTTGTGTATTGAAGCTGTGGTGTACTGTATTTGTGTGTTGAAGCTGTGATGTACTCTGTTAGTGTATTAAAGCTGTGATGTACTCTATTTGTGTGTTGAAGCTGTGATGTACTCTATTTGTGTGTTGAAGCTGTGATGTACTGTATTTGTGTATTAAAGCTGTGATGTACTGTATTTGTGTGTTGAAGCTGTGATGTACTCTATTTGTGTGTTGAAGCTGTGATGTACTCTATTTGTGTGTTGAAGCTGTGATGTACTCTATTTGTGTGTTGAAGCTGTGATGTACTCTATTTGTGTGTTGAAGCTGTGATGTACTCTATTTGTGTATTGAAGCTGTGATATATTTTCTCTGTGTTGAAGCTGCTATATATTCTCGCATTGTGTGTTGAAGCTGGAATGTACTCTATTTGTGTATTAAAGCTATGATGTACTCTATTTGTGTATTGAAGCTGTGGTGTACTCTATTTGTGTATTAAAGCTGTGATGTACTCTATTTGTGTATTAAAGCTGTGATGTACTGTATTTGTGTGTTGAAGCTGTGATGTACTCTATTTGTGTGTTGAAGCTGTGATGTACTCTATTTGTGTGTTGAAGCTGTGATGTACTCTATTTGTGTGTTGAAGCTGTGATGTACTCTATTTGTGTATTGAAGCTGTGATGTACTCTATTTGTGTGTTGAAGCTGGAATGTACTCTATTTGTGTGTTGAAGCTGGAATGTACTCTATTTGTGTGTTGAAGCTGTGATGTACTCTATTTGTGTGTTGAAGCTGTGATGTACTCTATTTGTGTATTAAAGCTGTGATGTACTCTATTTGTGTATTAAAGCTGTGAATGTACTCTATTTGTGTGTTGAAGCTGTGATGTACTCTATTTGTGTATTAAAGCTGTGATGTACTCTATTTGTGTATTAAAGCTGTGATGTACTGTATTTGTGTGTTGAAGCTGTGATGTACTCTATTTGTGTGTTGAAGCTGTGATGTACTCTATTTGTGTATTAAAGCTGTGATGTACTCTATTTGTGTATTAAAGCTGGAATGTACTCTGTGTATTGAAGCTGTGATGTACTCTATTTGTGTGTTGAAGCTGTGATGTACTCTATTTGTGTGTTGAAGCTGGAATGTACTCTATTTGTGTGTTGAAGCTGTGATGTACTCTATTTGTGTATTGAAGCTGTGATGTACTCTATTTGTGTGTTGAAGCTGTGATGTACTCTATTTGTGTATTAAAGCTGGAATGTACTCTATTTGTGTGTTGAAGCTGTGATGTACTCTATTTGTGTATTGAAGCTGTGATGTACTCTATTTGTGTATTGAAGCTGTGATGTACTCTATTTGTGTGTTGAAGCTGTGATGTACTCTATTTGTGTGTTGAAGCTGGAATGTACTC